>NW_024870607.1:167602-172181 GCF_013358625.1 Macadamia integrifolia
AAAAAAAAAAAACTGAATTAGGAAAATAAATATTGAGAAAAAACAGAAAGATTCAAAAATCCAAATATCTAAAAGAATGATGTCATACACTGCTAATCATTTTCCAAAACAAATATGGTACAGATGTACAAACTCAGGATGGACAACTTGCAATAGCCACACAAAAACACCCACATGTCACCGCAAACATCAACTATAAAACGTGCAAACTGTAAAAACTTCCTAAACCTGATTCTATGATATAAATATACCTCTGACATTCACTTCAGTAAACTTCCACACAATCCATCAGAAAGGTGTAAATATCTGCAAAAAGAAGGAAAAGTAAACATGTCACTGTCACACAACAACATTGCACATGTAATACAATTCTTAATCAGGCATGACTTACCAGTGTCTGGAGCCATAGTGTGGACCTTGTCGGTCCCAATAAGCCAGCCACTCTAATGAAGTTATTGACTTGAAGCTGCAGAAAATAGCAAATGAGGTTCCTTTGCCAGTGGAACTTTCATTTGCAGAGGCACTCCATTTGAAAACTTTCACTCAATCAGTTTAATTATGTACAAAGACGTTGATGACTATAGAATTCGGTGAAGTCTAAACGGAATAGAAGGAACTTCAAATCAACATGTTGCTGCACAGGTAATTGTGCTATGAACCCTTCAAGTAGTGATGAATACTCTTTTGCAATTGTGTCCAAGTCTTCTCGCATGTTTCGAAGAAATTCTCCAGCACGATGTGTTAGGGCCTTCCTGCCCCCACCAACACGTGTCCCATAGCCTGAGGATTCATTATTTGATTTTGATTTTGATCTGCTTCTCGTCCGAGAGGACAAAGAAGTGTCCATCGTTCTGCAAATCAGAATAGTTAAATGTGATTTAACAAGCATAAAATAGATGGTTCTCGCAAAATGAGATAACTTTTGTATCAAGCCCACGCACGCATACACATGCAAAGTTGAGCTAATAAAGAACAATGATTACCTTGCTTGCAACTCGTGGATACCTTCATATAAACGATCAGCATGACTACGGAACTGCAATATAAGGTCAAATAATACAAACAGCGTCTTAGAAAGGGTTTGGGAGCACTCCCCAAGAAGGGACTTTTCTACAATAGAATGGAGATATTTCTCATGTGCTGCAAGCAGGTCATCAAGATCTTTTGCAGCCTCCATTTCATTGGAAAAATTGGACCATGACACTTCCAAAACCTCAAACATTATATAATATTGCAGATTTGTGACGAAATGATTCATCTCATCCCAAAGAGCTTGGCACCGCCGCAGCGCTAACGTGAATTGCAGTTTACTGGAACCTTCTTGCTTCAAGAAAAAGTTAGAAGAAATACAGTTCGGCTTCATTGTCTTCCAAGCTCCTATCAGGGCATGCTCAACGCGTCTAAGCTTCCAAAGGAAATTAAAGATTCTAAGATACCGTGCCATGACAGATTCAGTAAATACAGTATTTAGGGGAACTCTTGCCTCATACTCCAAGGAGAAAACATCCCAACCCCTGTCTCCGGTACCATGAGGCATCATCTTGACCCTTAACCTGTCCAGTTTGTCATGATCATACTGTGCATTCGATGCCCGGATTGCACTTTCCAGCAACCCAGCTAGTTTGAATGAGCTGATAGTATTTGCAGGTTCTGAAAGCTCAGGCCCCACAGTATCCATTAGATACTGAACAAAATCACCTTGCCCAAGGAGCAAATAGCGCTTAATTGCAAGACAATGTTCCTTAAACTTATACCTATTGTACATGACATCCATCAGATGCTTATCTATCCTCTTGGCCGCTTCAATTACCAGAGACTCGAGTGCATCAATTTCGCCATACCCCAGCCCCCATCTCCTAGTTGTTGTCCCAACTACAGCTGCTGCTTCTGTTGCAGCGTCAGCCCAACCTTGATCCTCACAACAGACTCGGAGAAAGTTTATTGACTTCCCAGTTCTCAAAATCCTTTGAGCGAGGGATTGTGGAATGAAAGAGGGAAGCATTCCTGCGTGCAGTCTGTATCCTTCCTGCCATAGTGATTCAGCTTTTACAGGCTGTCCCAAAACAAAGAACTCGGCAAAAATGTCATCCAGCTCCCCCTCCAAGACCCAACTCCTCACCATTTCAAACAATGGAGAGCATATCCGACGAAGCAGACGCCTCATGAAGTCTTGAACCAAAGGGTCTCCATGCTGGGAGTGCATATGGATTGCACCCGCCATTGCACCACCCCTCAAAACCCTGCAACTGTCAACCAGGACAGCCATCAGCCTCATCTTCACCATCGGTTCTGCAAACCAAACTGACAACCTCCTCAGCGAGAGATAATTACCCGAGTTGGCCACCTCGGAAACCAAGGGGATGGGATTCATGGACTGCGCTTCTAGGACAGCCAATAATTTGTAATACTCGGCTAGCTCGTCTTGCAATGCGGCACAAAAGGCTTGCCCTACTGTTCCAACATCCTCAGCAGGAAACCTATCCATGCTCTCCGAGATATAACCTTTAACTTTCCTAAACAACCAACCCAACTCGCAGAGCTTCCGAACCATAATTCTGGTGGCTCTGGGCACTTTAATCGAATCCGGGAGCACATAAGCGTCAATACTCTTATCGAATTTCACATACTTGCCATTTATCCCTTGACAAGCATATAAGACATCCCTAACCAAATGACTCTCCGAGACATCACTTTCTTCCTTCAACAAATCCGCGAACTCCCGAAAGGCAATATCCCTAAGATTGTCAGGATCCTTGGAGACCAGCAAAACCCCACCATTCCAACCCTTATCGGGAGGCTTCTGGTTCCGACTACCCCTGTCGTTTTCAAACAATACAGGGAGACCCCCAGAGACGGTGGAGGATAAGAAAGCAGAAGAAACCCTAGAATCAGATCTCTTCTCTTTGCGTCGATCTTCGGAGATGACTTTAAGAAGGTAAAGCACAGCCCACTTGTTGTGCATACTGCCAGGGCCGGACTTAAAGGAGAACTTGGAGTAGAGATCGGCAAATGTTAGGGCTTCGGAAGACTTACCTTGGTTGACGAAGTTGCGCTTGATGGATTCAGCCATGGCGGCTTCGTCGATGGAGATGGAAGGCGTCATTCGAGTTCCGAGGATACGCATTGCATACTTGAGCGATTTGTCGATGTCGATCGAATGGATCGACTGTTCCGAACTGTTCGGATTGGGAGAAAGTAAGCGGACAACTAGCTGTTTCACCAGATCCAACACTCTCTGGTCTTCCATTGAGAAAGGGTTAGAGATCAGATTCACGGGATCTTCTTCTTTACAGCTAGGGTACCACTGCTACTACCACTTCTTCCTCGATCATTTCTTTAATAGTAGTAGCAGCGAGCGGGAGAGTGAGACTGATAAACCATTAAGCGGAGGATTAATTCGATTTCTAAATTTCGAAATTTAGAATCCTGAATTCCTGATATTTCGTTGTTTCAGATTTTTACCCTTGCTGATTGGTTTTTTTTTTTTTTTTTTTTTTTTGGGGTGGGGGGGTGCAGGGGGGGCGGCGCGGGGTGGGGTTGGCGTGGGGTTTTGTTTTGGGGTCATTGTACCCCCAAAAAACACGAATGGTCTGATGAGGGAATTTGTTTGAGGATTGGGTTATTTGCTGGTGACATGGTTGGGTACTTAGATCACTTGAGGGTGTCGATTCATTAAAACTTGGCCCCGAATTGTCCCATTAATAAATAGGAAAATATTTAGCTTTGATTTTAATACTGAATGATAAATGGGATGGGATTCCCAATTATACTAGTACGCTTTTAAATTATATTCTTATGTTCAAGTATTATGGATGTAGCTTTGACGTGTAGTTAGTAAAAACGCATTTAAAACCCGGATGCTTCTTAAAGAAATGGGAAAAAACAGCAAATGACAAACATTCTCATTCTGAACAAGTTTAAAACACTTTTTTTTTTCTTTTTTTTTTTCTTTCTTTTTTTTTTTTTTTTGTTTTGTGTTTTTAGGACTTCGGACTTGTTGAACCTAATGGTTACTTAACTAATGGTAAATTTTTGTTTCGAACTTCGATAGACTTGATTTTTTTTCACCAACGAAAGTTAATTTGAATGCCTACATTTCTCATGATATCGCATTCAACTAAAATTCAATACATAGACCCCGAAATTGAGCTACAAACTGATGCATCTGCTGAAAAAGTGTTTTTAAAGTGATGATTCTCTCAACTCAATTGAGCATGCATCATTTTGAAAGTGTATTGACTATGTTGACAACAATGAACAACATCATAGCTAAGCCTCATTACTAAATAAGCCTTTTGACATGTTTTTTTGTAATGGTGTATGAATTTAGAATTAATGTTAGATGATATTCACTGATGTCTTATAACTTATAATGAGTCAGGAAATATATGTATTAATGTTGGATATTATGAATATTTTGTACATTATATGTAGGTATTCATTTAATAGTTCTTTGATTTATGTCAGTATATTCTAATTTTTTTTCTTTTAAATGTACATGTATAAAACCCGTATCGTCCATTTTTTTTTTTTCATTCTCCAGTTTATTTATTTGTTTATTTATTTTTAATAAGTTTTC
>NW_024870607.1:172239-216688 GCF_013358625.1 Macadamia integrifolia
GAGTGGTTTTTTTTTAACATATATATATAGAGAGAGAGAGAGAGAGAGAGAGAGAGAGAGATTTCATTTAATGGATTTTTAGTTTTGTTTCTATAAACTTGTCTACTGAGGGTACTAAAACCATATATACATGTGTTAATTTATTTGCTTATATAGTTAAATATCTATATATATATATAATTGTCATTTTAGAAGTTTATATGTGATCTTAGTTAGAGAGTTTGAATAAATGAAACCAAGAAATCATGGTCTTATATTCTAAGTTGTCTTTTTAAAAGTAATGAGAAGATCCACAATACTACTTATGGATTCATCTCATCATACATAAATCCAAAATCCAAGTTCTTCGGTGAAGTACAAGATGAGGGAGAACGAGATTGAACTGATAATTTGTTAAAGTCTTCACTTTCCTTTCAATGTTTCTTTAATTTCTTACGAATAAATGTTGTAAATTAGATTTATAAATCAAGATTGAACTATTAATTCATTTAGGTATCTGTTCCTTTCTATGATTCTTTAAATTCTTATTAAGATAATGTTTGAAATCTTTATAGTTTCACATCCGGATGAAGTATTGATACTGTATTTTTCTTGTTTGGATGCAGATTTAGGTCTACTACCATGTAATATGTCATTCTCTCGATAAATGCGATTATTTTTTTTTTCCAGTGAATGTTCGCTTAGACATTTTCAGATCCTATAAATAGGATGTAAAAACGACTTGATTTGTTTGTAACATAGCTTCAATTTCCTCGTAGATCTGTTGATAGCGAAGTTGTGCAGCTTCTTTTGGTCGATTAGTTTTTTCTTTTCAAAATTAATTTTAGCTTAGACATTTTCAGATCTGAGAAACAAGATGTAGAAACGAACTTTATATATTGTGCAACATCTGTTTGTAGCATAGCAGTCTCAGCTTTATTTGCTTGTAGAAGTAGGCTATGAACTCCTCAGATTAATCTTATTTTATTTTTGTTAAGTAGCACTCTGACATTCTAAACATGTTTAAAACACATTTCCGTTATTGTTCTTGTTTTTGTTTTTGTTTTTGTTTTTGTTTTTGTTTTGTTTTTTTTTTTTTAGGACTTCAGACTTGTTGAACCTAATGGTTACTTAACTAATGATATATTTTTGTTCCGAACTTCGATATACTTGATTTTTTTCGTGAACGAAAGCTAATTTGAATGCCTACATTTCTCATGATATCACCTTCAATTAAAATTCCTTGCATAGACCCCGAAATTGAGCTACAAATTGATGCATATGCTAAAATGCGTTTTTAAAGTATGACTCTCAATTCCAACTGAACATAAATCACTTTGAAAGTATGGTGACTATGTTGACAACAATGAACAACATCATAGCAAAGCCTCATTACTAAATAAGTCTTTGGACATGTTTTTTTGCTATGGTGTATGAATTTAAAATTGGTGTTGGATGATATTCAATGATGTCTTAGAACTTATAATGAGTCAAGAAACATATGATATATGCATTATGAATATTTTAAACATTATATGTAGGTATTCATTTAATAATTCTTTAATTTATATGAGTACACTGTTTTTTTATTATTTTTTCCTTTAAATTTTCATGTTTAAAACTCATACTGTCCATTTATTGCATTTTACCGTTCTCTATTTTTTTTTTGGGGAAGTTTTCACCATTTAAAACCCATGTTGTACTTTTTTTCCTTCCTTTTTTTTTTCTCATTTCCCATTTTGCTAACTATGGTTTGATGTACTTTTAGTTTTGTTTCTATAAACTTGTTTAATGAGGGGTACTAAAACCATGTATACATGTGTTAGTTTTTTTGCTTATATATGTACCAAAAAAAAAAAAAAAGGCTTATATCATTATTTCTTAATTGTCATTTTGAGAAGTGTATATGATTAGAGTTTGAATAAATAAAACCAAGAAATCATGGTCTTATATTCTAAGTTGTTTTTTGAAAATAATGAGAAGATCCACAATACTACTAATGCATTCATCTCATCGGGAACCTTAAAGTTCTTCTCCATTTTATATGATTGGGGGTGGGACCTCTTGGAATAAGCTTAGCAATGGATCACAAATCTTGCATCTTCTCTATCTAATGAGTGGAAAGTCCACTTTGAAACCGTCTACCCTACACCCACCCCCTGAGTATAGGCTTCAATAGGTATCAAACAAAGGTAGATCAATACAATGGAAAGCTATGGTACCGTCCTATCTCGTTAATAATCAGGATCAATACCTAGGTTTGGTCCCGTTAATTAAATAAAACAATTTTTGAATTGACACATTTGGTAAGGATATCAATTTGAACCCATCTCAAATACCGAGAAGATTGACACCCATAATTCCTAACCCATCACAATTGACAAAGGAGGAAATCATCTGAATACTCTTTACATAGAATCTAAAGGCATTTATGATAATACACACGGGTGTAACAATTGTTGTAGATAATGCCCATTAGATACTTTTCCTTATGGGCCGGGGTGTAAGATTGGCCCGGCAAATCCGAGCCCATCCAAGTGAGCCCTGAGCCTTGAGCCCAATAGGGTTGGACTGGGCTTCTCGGCTTGCCTGCAAATTAAGATTTCTAGGCACGAGTTCAATATGGACGTGGGGTTGAGCGGGCTAAGGGTTCTTAAAATCCTATCAAGCCCAACCCAGTTGCAGAATTAATTAGTATAAATTGTGAATAACTACTTCTTTGGGTGAGGTAAGGATGTTAACTTATCAACTTTATAATGGAATCTTTTTTATTTTTTCCCTTATAGTATAATACAGAAATTTGTTTCCCTTGCTGGTCATTTCATATGTTTAATAATTAAAAGAAAAAAAAGCATGGCCAAGACACTTTTTGATAATAACGTAATGATATATTACATTCATATATATATAAAAAAATGATGATACGTCAGTGTCAATTTGTTTTTAAAAATCCTTATATATTCTATCTTCTAAAACTTTTGAGAATAAGACAATGGTCAATTAACTGTATCAAATTTTAAATATATATTTAAAAAGAAAATTATAAATACACCTATAGAGATGCCATTCAGACACTCAAAAATATGTTTAGATTAGGTAAGATACTCGATGGAATCCTATTGTTTTTTACTTTGTAGTAAACAAGGACACATATATTGACAAAGACACTTGTTATTTTATTTTTTTAGAACAAAGAAACTTGTCATTGAAAGATTAATTAAGTATTATATTTGGAATATTATTGTGATTAGGAATCTCAATGGGACATTAACTAAGAAGTCAATTTAAAGTGGATAACTCAAATTATAAAAGAGATAAAGATGGGAGGGAGCTAATAATGATTATGACTGCTCCCCTCTCTCTCTTTCTCTCTCTATGAAATATTAGGATTTTCTGTAACCCCTAATTGAGAGGGTGTTAGCCTTTATAAAAATATATATATATATATATATATATATTGAGAGAGTGTTAGTTTTAATTTTCAACGGTTACAAATGTTGTTTGATCATATTTCTTAGATTACACAAGTGTGAAAGAGTTGGGATCATGTGGTGAAACTACACTTGCTATTCAAAAGATAACACATTTCCTTCCTATTAAATTTTTGTACGATAAAAGTAGCATTTGAGAGGAGATTGATCCGATCCTTAAAAAAATTGGCATTACCTGAAACCTGTGAAGTTAAATTCCAATATATTAGCTGAAGGCCCTCAGCAATAGTGACCTTAAGGCACAATTGAATAGCCAAAGCTTCCCCACAATTGCTAAACAAGGAAAAGCATGGTCAATGGTCACCAAATAAAGGTGCTCATCAGATATTTACAGAACTCATCCTTTAAACTATTAACAATATGTTAATAAAATATTTAATTAAGAAAATATATTATTTAATTGTAACAGTATAAGTTGATTTTTGTGCAACATATGTAATTTATTGTATATAACTGTTTTAACACTCAAACATGGCATTTACTGTCACACCCCGTTCACACCGAATCGGGCCAATGACCGGGTTAACACCGGTTAACCCAAACCTGCCAGGATCATCTGATACAGTATCCAACCACAGCATGCACACAGCTAAGAAAGTGTTAATCAGTTCAACGGAAGACTTAATTTACCTGTAAATATTCCCATTATACTTGATACTCAAATTGTAATACATAGTTAAGTACATGTGGGCCCGTAGGCATGATATTTACACAAAAAGAATACAATTTACATATCAAGTACACAAAAGGGATCATAAAAAACACAAAGAGTACAGCTCAGCTTGGTATCAAAAGTAAAGCTCAGCTCGGTATCAAAAATAAAGCTCAGCTCGGTATCAAAAGGTAAAGCTCAGCTCGGTATTAAAAGTAAAGCTCAGCTCGGTATCAAAAGGTAAAGCTCAGCTCGGTATCAAAAGTAAAGCTCAGCTCGGTATCAAAACAATGATCCCGCAGCACAGCCCTCGCACGAGCAATCCGTGCCGTGCTCTAATTCCTCGAGGACCCACTAATCCTCTTCAGGGAATTCAACTGTGGGGCCCGACCCGTGTTCTTCAGGTTGATGACCTGCAAAATCATCTAAAATAGGTGCACACGTGGGATGAACTCACTAGCTCAGTAAGTGAAAAGAAGGACCACACAGCAGTCCACACAACAAATCACAACCATATGCACTATATGTTATGCAATTCATTTTTAATCACATCCACCTAAACAACATTACTAAGTCTTTGGTTTAGTACTACTACAACCACAGTGCACGTATATTCTGGGTACGAGCCGCGAACTCCATCCCACGATACGCCCATAGGGCTGTCAGAGAAGGCCCATCGTGAGTACTCGAAAAAGTAAAACATGCCGACCACCGGCTCTCAACATAAAGTAAATGACATAAATTAAAGGTGTTGACTCCAGCAATTTAAAAGCAGTACGATTGGCCCTCTTGAATATACCGCCGAGGTTGCCGACTGTCCTAATGACCAGCCAGGCGTATGTCTAACAGCCACAGTGACCCGATAACCGCGACCACTGCTTCCCCCCAAATGATAACACAACACCTCAACCCCTGTTGGGAAGGGTCGTAGCACGGGAAGATGATAATCCTAAACCGCATGCTCCTATATGACATAGTACGATTGTATAGTGCCACCGCGTCCCATTCCACGGGCCACCAATGCACTCATGTCCAAGCTGACTACGACATCTAGTCTATTAATGCATCATGCATAATGATGTCAACATTCATCACATAAGCATATCATCATTTGGCATTGAGAAATTAACACAGCACACATGGCATAAAATATGAAGATTGTTAAGCTACATAGCATTTGCATGATGACATGGCTAATCTAGATACAATTAGATGAATGCCAAACAAGCCTTGAAACAAGTCCAAACGTCCTCTCCCCACTTACCTTTTGTGTACAAAGACTCATGCCGGTGCGGGTGAGATCCAGTGCGAGAAGGGTAAGATTGGTGAACCTATCATGAGTGAATGGGATTAGCATTTCACCACTTTGGGGTCAAAACTAACAAGATTTGATGATAAAATCGTGTTTAGAATCATAAAAGAAGGTCGCACGTCCGTTTTGGGTCCATTCAGACGTAAAAATCACGTTGGGAGCCTCTCGGGTAGGTCGGATAGCCCACTTGTCACGGCCCACCGGTTGGCCCGCCGGTCCCGACCCACCAGTCCTAGCCGAGGGCCTGCTCTCTCAGGCGGGTGCCCTCAGGTGGGCTGTTTGGCCCACCAGTCTCGGCAAAAAAATGTCATTTTCCCTGAAACCTTCCCCAATCTTTGGGGAAATCAAATGGGGTTTTTCCAAACCCATTTTCCACACATTCAATGTCTCATAAGATGATTCTAACCTAGATCTAAGTTAGATTTAAGGATCGAGAAGCCATCTTACCTTATTTGCTCAATAACTCTTTCAAAACCCCAAAATCACTTCTTAGCTCAATAAATCACCAATGCTTCTCCAACCTTGTAAACACTTTTTCAAATCCTTCAAAATCAACACATAGACCATCTATCAAATATTAGATTCATCATTTCAAGTGGGATTTACAAGATCTCAACTCTCAAGGAACTCTACCCAACTCAAGGGTTTTATTTGAGTTTGGTGAAAGTTTAAGAAACATAGCCTTTGCTCACCTTTAAACGTAGATCTCGTGTTGGAGATCACTATTTCGGCGTCGGAATGGAAAGATCAAACCTTGGCACCGTTGAAAACCATTTCTTCTTCCTCTTCCTTCCCCTTTCTTCTTCGTTCTCTTTCCTCTCTTCTTTTCTCTCTCCTCTTAAATCTTCTCACCAAACGCCCGAGTGTCATAAATGAGAAAAAGGAAAAACATAATGATAGCTATTTATATTTTTTTAAAGCATCTTGTAACCTCATGGGTGGGTCACTTAGGTGGGCGGATGCGCCCACCTGTGACCGCCCACCTGAGGGCCGAAAATTGGTCACAAAGTGGGATTTTGATGGAATTCGACTCTCGGCACAAATCTCACTCTCAGCATAAGAAATAATATACGTATGCGCTTTAAGATACGGCTACGTACCTGCTTTATCCGTACATGGCCTTATGATATGTGTATGTAAACGGCTTGGGTACACCCATCTCCTCTGGCACTGACTCGGACTTGTCTGGCCAGTCGGTGTTCAAAGTCACTCTTGCCATCATGGTCCATAAGGAACCCGCCTTAACCCTCTCCAGTTCGGGTTCTGCATGGTTAAATCGGGTCAACCGTGTAATCAGACCAGGTTTAAGAAGTAGGGTATTACATTTACTTTATAAAAAAAATAAAATAAAAAATGGCATTTACTGATGCCAGGGGACAAAAAAAAAATACATTTTACTACTTAGATACAATACAAGGTTTAAAAACCTGAAATTGGGATCAATATCAGTCCCAATTGATTTTGATTCGATCCAAAATTGATTGGAATTGGCTAATGATTTGCATTATAACACTTATATTTCTTTGTTTAAGAGAGAACATAAATACACTTTTTATTATTTTACTTATTTATTTGTGGAGTGAATCACTTCTTATAAACAAAAATGTGTAACTTTTCAATTTTAGAAACAAAAGGGAAAAACAGGGAAGGGGAAGTCCATTGTTAGGGAGTTTTAACGGAATTTTGTTTTTTACTGTTTAAAACATGTTTTTCCGTATGTTTTCTAAAAATACGTGGGAAAAAGGAAAATGGCATGTATTCCCATTTTAAATACATTTAAATATGTTCCCATTCTTTTGGTGTTTTTTAATATTTAACTTGTTGAACACAATGTCTACTTGATTGACCATATATCTCTCTCTTAAACTCTTATCAACCTAATTCTTTTGTCAACTTAAAGCTAACTCAATGGCCTATATTTCTCATAATATCATATTTAACTCAATATCGATGCATGGACCCCAAAATTGAGCTACAAATTGATGCATTTGTTCAAAATTATTTTAAAAGTGATGATTCCCAACTCAAGCTGAACATACATCACTCGGAGAGTATGTTGACTATGTTAACAATAACATCATAGCCAAGTCATATTGTTCAATAAGACTTTGGACATATGTGGTGTATTAATTTAGAATGGATGATATTCAATTATATGTTTTAGAACTTATAACGAGACATGAGATATATATATATATATATATATATGCATTGATGCTAGAAATTTATGTAATAATTCCTTAATTTATATAAGTATTCTATCGTTTGTTTGAAATCTACACGTTTAAAACATGTACTGTTCGTTTTTTTGGTTTTTACTGTTATTTGTTTATTTGATCATATTGTTCGAAAATTTACAATCTTTAAAATCCATACAGTCTGTTTCTATTTTTTTGTCGTTCCCGTTTTTACTAATTGTGAGGGGAACTAATCGAGCCCAACCCTTTAACCCTTCTCTACAAATCTCTTTTTTAACCTAGAAAATAGAAATTACTATGCATTATCAAAATGTATTATCTTTTTTCTCGATCTTAGGCTCAGAAACCAAAATACCAAAAATTATTTCAGCATAGAAACATGGCCACCCTAAAACCCCTTTCTCAAAAAAATAAAAAAAAAGACCACCCTAAAAACCCCACAAATCATCGTTTCTCTACAAGATCCTGATAATCCGAATCGACCGGAATCAAGATCTGCCTGGGCATCCAATTCGATCTGATTTTCCAAACCCTACGTCTAGGAGGCATAAATGTCTATATAGAATATGGGTCATATCCTCAGTCCCAAGAAATAACCCATCCTGTATTTATAGTTAGGATAACAAATTGGATTCCAAATAAAGGTATTTCCATTGTTATCAATGGTTGAATGGGTACCTGGAGCAGTTATGTAATTCTATGGCACTTTCATTGTAGTAGGTGAGGTGGTCAGGCCAGGATTAATCAAGAGGATACACAGTGGCCAATGCCATAGCAGAAGTGCAGAGCAGAACTGAATCACTGACCAGTGGGGTTTCGTTGTTGTGTTCGTTTGGAAGAAAGTTAAGAAACCGAAGAAGAAAACGTCAACGTGAAAAGGCAACCCCACCCCAAAAAAAAAAAAAAAAAAAAAAAAAAAGAATTTTCAAATGTTTCGTGCGGGAAGCGGCACCCATCCCGAGGGCCATGGCAGCTCAAATAAAAGCATGGAAAAATCAGAGAAAGTGTATTAAACTAAACTTAAATTGTTAATGGCGTCGCAAGATGGAAGCAATTACCTACTACTAATGTGAAGGGTGAAGACAAGAAACACGCTCTAGACCAGACACAACTCATCTATGCTCTGGTTTGTGTTCTCTCCGAATCAAATCCGGATAAAACGCGCAAATTTCGGAGCTCCTTGCAACTTCCTGATGGTCCTATCATCGCCTCGCTTCATGCTTCCGGTTTTTTTCTCCTTCTTAGCAAAACCCAACTTCTGTATTTGATTATTATGCTTCCCATGGATCAGTTATCGTGACAAGGTACAACCAGGTTCGAGAAATCTCAACTGGGTATTTCATGCCTGTGTTCTTCCTCCTTCCTCCGCCCCCCCTCCTCTCAACTGCTTCATGGTTCCGGTTTTTTTTATCCTTCTGAGCAAAACCTAGCTTCCGTATTTGGATATTATGCTTCTAATGGATCAGTTATCGTGACAAGGTACAACCAGGTTCAAGAAATCTCAACTGGGTATTTCATGCTTGTGTTCTTCCTCTCCCCCACCCCCTTTTCCCCCTCTATTTTGGGGTTTCTTCTGTATCTCCCCACACACTCTCTTTCTGTTTTGGCTGAAAACTTAGGAGTCTGCCCAGATGGGCTATAGTGATTATCTGTTGCAGCAAACTCAATTTGGAACTAAGTTGCTTTAACGGTTGGATTTTCAAGGAAATGTAAATCGAATTTCATAGGGGTTCTGCTCTATTTTCAGTCATGAATTGTTTAAGATGGTAGAAACGAAAGGAGACTAAAGAGAATAAATGGGCATACTGAGGAACTAGACAAGACACCATGGTGTTTGGACTTGGGTTTGTCATTAACATTTGCTTCTGACTTTGCTAATTTTGTTTTACTTAATTTTTAGGCAATTCACTGCTTTTATTTTACCATCTTAATTTTTGGAGTGATGCATGATTGTGGGTTTTGTGAGTGAGCTTTCATGGACTGGTTAGTCTGCGAACACTGAACAGAGGGGGGGGGGGGTAGCAGTTTAATTTGAATGCGATATTTGTGATTTTGAGCTTTAATTTCTTGAAATAATTGGTACTTGACCTGCTTAAAATTCTTTAAGGTTTTTTATGATATTCTTTATATACAATGGAGGCTGGAGAGTGGATACCAACACAACACTTTTGTCATATCCTTCACAAATCTCTATAGATCAAGAATCACTTTCAAAGTTTTGTTTTGCTTTTCTTTTTTGGAGGGGAGGAGGGTGATGATTTCAAAGATGCATTTGGTGTGTAATCGAAAATTCATTTTATTTTCATCTTCACACACCAAAATATAAAATTTTGTTTTTTGCATGATACAATTTTCCCAATCGTCCAAATTAAAGGAATGGCTGAGATGACACTTCATTGCTTTGAAGTATCACTTATTAGCACAATCTGAAGTGACAAGACATAAAACTGATGCTCACTGTGGGAAATGGAAAAGTTGGTATCTGCCACAATCTTCAGCTTCTGATCCTAGAATATTTCTATGCTAGTTATGTTGGCTATTGTTGATGGTCAATGACTGGTTAGAAAAAATTCCTCGTTATTTCACTTTTCTTTCATTCACAATAACTTATTTTGTATGTTCCCTGTTTGGTGTGGTCATTTTCTCCCATCAAGAGGCATACTAGTTTCACTTTGCTGGAGTTCAATTGGAAGAACACTGGTTTTATGAATATGTTTAATTTATTGGTTGAATCTGTAACTTCTAAATATAGTAGTTTGCCAGAAGGCTTACTGGAATAGTTTCACATTTTAGAATGCAATGATTGGAAACATAAGACTAACAGTTCATTTTCTGAACAGAATCTCTCAACATGATCTATAATACCATATAATTGTTCATTTATTTCTACCATAACTTTTAGAACAGTTTAGTTGTCACTTTTATGTGCATGGTTTGTTAACATTTTACTAACTTTTTGTTTGTCCAGGAACTTATATAGGATTTGATGATTTGTTATGGACATTGTTTCTGTTCTTTGAAAATTTTTGTGTTGCCTACAAACAATTTACTCTGACAAAAATGGTTGCCTTAGTTCTATACGTTCTTTGTAGATGTCACTATTTTAACTTTATGATCAGTTCTATTTGACAGATCACAGATATCCTTGAAAGTTGGCAAAAGCAAGGTCTAATGGTATTGTTTTTTAGTTATTAAGCTAGAAGCAATTCCGAAATTGGAAATTGCAAGCATCACTCCTGGAGGCAACATGTGCGACAAAGTTTTTGAATCTCATTCTTCAGTTGCAGACAATGATATGAATATAAATGTGGAGAACAAAAGTGTCCCATCTATCAGGGCTACCATTGCTTCTACTCGAAAGGCTTCAGTGTTGCCTACCAACGATGTACATGAGCTGCTGGTCTGCCCTGTTTGCACAAGCTCAATGTACCCTCCCATTCACCAGGTTCGTACTTTCTCTCTTGTTCTGTCATTTCATGATCCCATATTTAGTTGACAATATGTCATACCTGAACGTGTTTAAAATATTTGTTTTGAAAGGCTCCAGCTTAATATTTTCTTGCAAATAGGGACACTATGTATTCTATTTTTCAGATGTAGAAATCCAAGAATTGCACTTAAGGTATTCCTTCATTCAGATCCACGTCATTTTTAGAGCTTCCTTCTGCTTTAGCATCTTGGACAGGTACTGCTCTCATGGTTTTACTTGGGTGCTTCTTGATGAAGGATGTCAATGGCCAATGGGTTTGAGATCTCAAAAGTTTCAATATCATTGAAGTTTTAGGAACCTATTGAAAATATGGGTAGGAGTGAGATAATCAAGAGAAGCAAGATAAATTTTGAGTTTAACTACAACGTAGCCTCTAATTGAAATCTCAACAATTAGAGAAGCAAGATGATGGGATTACAGTACCTCTCTACATGAATTATCACTTGCGTGTTGATATCCATATCGGGTAGGGAGTGGGAGTTTGGTGTCTTCATATACTTGTTGCTCTCTCCTCCTAGACTTTTGGGATTGAATCTAACATGGTATCAAGCAGGTCTAGATCTTGCTGTGGGTTTTGATCCTGCATCCATGCATTCTTCCATGTGTATGAATTGTCCCAATCCACATACACATGACGGGGAGTTTTGATATCCCACATTGGTTAGGGAGTGAGTCCTTCGTGTCTTCTTATACCTGTTGGTCTCTCCTCTTACCAGTCCAGACTTTTTGGATGAAATCAAATATTGAGAACCCAAGAGTGTGGCAGAGAAGAGATATTTTTTTTTTAATCCAGGAATGGAGGATTACTTGGAGTATTTTAGGGTTTTCAAGGCATTTCCCAATGCAAGTATCCACTTTAAAGTGAAAAATTGAAACCTTTTCATCCAGAAGGAAATATAGCAGTAAAGACAATCGTCAAAAAAAATCTAATAAAGTTTCAATGAATTCTGTAGTAATAATTTCAATGATTCAATTTGATTATAGACCGAGGTAGGGTCTCTCGGTCCAGCTTGGTTCCATGTGAGTTCTTTTTTCTATGGTGTACACATTCAGCCCCATCTCTTTCTCTCTATCCCTTTCCTTTCCTTTAGCATTTTGGTCATGTGCTACAAAGGCCAATGACTGCTGTCACTACTCACGGGTCACCCTTCACTTTCATGGTTTTAAGTTTCGCCTGAGACAACTCGGTTTCGACACTCGGCGAGACGAAACCAAGGGTCGAAACTGATTTAGACACTGCTCCATGGATTTTGCTAAAAAATATGCTTTATTGTCTTCAACTAAGGGACAAACTTTAAGTTGCCGCCTTTTTCTACATTCTGAATGTATGAATTTCATAGATTATTTTGTGTAATGCATGCTAAGATCACTTTATAGTTTATAGTTTGTTCCAACGTCAAAGCTCATGACATTCTCTCCTGAGTACATTCCTCAGATTTGGTGTTGGTTTGCGATTCAGCCAATGAGTCCATGTTGGCCTATGTGATGCTCAATATAAATCTGGAGCAACTCCAACAAGGTGGTCAAATTTAATTATACCTTGGAACAGAGATAAGTGAGATGATTGAAGGTTATCATGCTGAAGAGTATGTGCACTTGAAGCATACATATAATCTAGTTCGTGAATAAATCAGTGCATAACCTGCCCCTAATATGCCACAGTTGCCAACTGTCAACTGTGCACTGTAATATGAAAGTCAAATGTTTTTACCATGCAATGGGTGTAAAATTTATTGAACTTCAGCTGGCTTGCTTACTTTTATCCCCTCTTAATGACTCTACATTTTATTGTTTCATGTATTAGCATATTCTGATTTGGTTGGTATTTTACCTTCAGAATAGAAATTTTGATATGTATGTACCTCACATTGGTCTGATATTCCAGATAATTTATTAAGTGATAATTTTTTATTTTTTATTTTATTGTAGTGTCCAAATGGCCATACTCTATGTTCAAAGTGCAAGGTTAGAGTGCAGAACTGTTGCCCGATATGTCGCCATGAACTCGGTAACATAAGGTGCTTGGCTTTGGAGAAGGTGGCAGAGTCCTTGGAACTTCCCTGCAAATTCAATGGTTTGGGCTGTCGTGATATACTTCCATACTACAGCAAGCTCAAACATGAACTATACTGCCGATTTCGACCATACAACTGTCCCTGTGCTGGATCTGAATGTTCTGTTGCTGGGGACATCCCAACCCTTGTTGCACATCTCAAGGATGATCACAAGGTTGACACGCACGATGGATGCACCTTCAACCATCGATATGTCAAATCAAATCCGCAGGAAGTTGAAAATGCTACATGGATGTTGACTGTAAGTCATACAACCTTTAGAATGTAACATAAGATGAAGCCTTGATTGAAAGTCTTGTACCCCATGTTAAATGTTCACTTGCCATTTTAGCCATGCAGTTGCTAAAGTGTGCTTTCACGCAGACTACCTTATGGTTGCTTCATGGATTTGATGACTCAAAATATTAAAGCATTGGATTATTCTAACAATCCTAAGAGCTGCTTGAGTTTGAGTGGTCGTAAAAACATGCGTAGCTGTGCAGGAAAGCTCATTTTTAAGGGCAATTAATATAAATGATGGTTGTGTTTTGGGTTATGCCCCGTTCAAGGGGTGGCCTGTGGATTGAATACTTGGCTTGATGCATGACATTTTCTCATTCTAATAGCCAATGACCGACAGCAGAATGCCCACTATAGATCATGTGTTATTCCTCAATTTGTTAGAATAATGAATGCTTATCATAAATTTAACTTGTTTCCCATACATACCATCTGTCTATGGTTTTTTTTTCTGAGAGAGAATTTACTGATAACCAGTTGTCTATTGCTAACTTCTACAATTAAGTGCTTTTTTATTTTTTCAAGGAAAAAGAAAGATAATCTATGATCCATTTCTCTTGTATCTCCCCCCCCCCTCCATCTGATCCATGTGGATAATTTTGATATTATTCTTAAAATCCTATTATATGCTGCAGGTATTCAATTGTTTTGGTCGACAGTTCTGCCTGCACTTCGAGGCTTTCCTATTGGGAATGGCACCAGTATATATGGCCTTCCTTCGGTTCTTGGGTGATGAAGATGAGGCAAAGAAATTCAATTACAGTCTGGAAGTTGGTGGGAATGGCCGAAAGTTGACGTGGCAAGGGATTCCAAGAAGCATTCGTGACAGCCACAGGAAAGTTCGTGACAGTCAGGATGGACTGATCATTCAGAGGAACTTGGCACTCTACTTTTCTGGTGGTGATAGGCAGGAGTTGAAGTTAAGAGTGACCGGTCGTATCTGGAAATAGCACTGACATACAGCTCCACCTATTTAAGAATTCATGTACAAAAAGAAGATTACATGAGTCATACTGGGTTGGTGGATAATCCATACGAGGAATTCAACAGAAATGTTTCTGTAAATGGGGTAGACTTGGAGCAACTTTTAGGTGGTCAGTTTCTGTTTCATACAACCACGTCAATCTGTTGAGTTGGATGGGTAAGATATACAACATGCTTTAGGAGCAAATTAATGTAAAAATGTTTTTCTAGAAGCCCTGGCATCGAAAACCTGTGAAATAGGGGGGATGAAAATAAACATTTTCTGACATGTGACTGTAATGTCAAAGAATCTGAGGTTAGCATTTCTGTATGTTAAACATAAGGTTCAAATACCATGGTGCCCATATGTGGATCTTTCTTGTCATACTCAAATTTCAGCCTTTTACATTGGGATTTCTTTCTTCTTTCAGTGATATTGCCACTCTACAAACTCAACATAGCCTATGTAGTTGATATAAACTTTGCCAGCAAAAGCGATACAGATCATTGCAGGATTGTAAATGTGGGAAGCATGTATTTTGGTGTGCCGTAGTTTCATTATCCATCTGAAGTTGGTTAGGACTTAAGAGAGTACTTTCACAATGCCCTGTATTATAGGAGGAAAACTAGTTTCCATTCTTAGTATTCAGTGTTTGGGGGACTTGATCAGTGATGTAAGTGATTTCAGCTTTATTGATATATGAACAAGATGGTGTAGGACTGAGAAAATCAGGATAAGGTTCAGTGAGTTGTAATGTAAGGATGTTATAGATTTGGTTCTGTACTGTGTCCAGAGTGTGGTAGCGATCTATCCTGCAATGCCTTCGCATCTGAATTCTGGACTGTAAGTGTTCCCTGTTAGTGATGGCATTGACTGGTTAGGTTAAAACAATATACCTAACCTTAAATTTTTTTTCAGAAGCCAGCTTTTAATAGCAGAATACTTAAGTTGCCATAACTTCTGAGTAAGAAACTTGATGAATGTCAAAATGGTGTAATGCTATGACAAGTTAGATAAGTTCATAAAAATTAGAATGTAGAGCAACTAAAATGGTGGTAAACCTCCACAAAGGTTGTGGGTTCCTTGAGAAACAAAAAAATGATCAACAATTAGAGAGCTCTAAATCAGCTCTTTTGGCTTTGTAGAAGATCCTGGAGATCATAACCGAAGTTAGGAAGGCTCTCTTTATTTCCTTTATGATTTCCTGTAAATATATCTCATAATTCCATGTTACTGATCTACTTTTTTGTCTTTCATCCTGGAAGTGTTTCTGTCCATCGCAGCCAAATTATGAGAATTGGGTTTCAGTTATATTCTCATTGACTATATCAAGATGTGTTCCCCATCCCTTCCATGGTTGGTGTAAGGGTCACTTTCAGACCTCATTCTTATTAAGTTTTTTGTTAATTTTCTCGTTAATAATTGTGAGAACATGCAAAGGTCCTGAATAATTATGGGTTGAATTTGCATTTTTTAATCATAAAATCATTCTTCTCCTCAAGCATTTAGGTATTTTAATTCATATATGAAGCATTGACCAAATGAAAGATTTTCTCTCTCTCTCTGACAAATCTGTTGATAAACCTAGTGAGTACACATAATCTGAGAATATTTTCATGTGCCAAATGGTCCCTTAAAGAATTAGAACCACTAAAGAGGCACTTCCAATGGTTTGTCTTGTGAAGGGTTTGAATTTATTATTGTATATGGATTGCTTGAAGGTACCATAGTAATGGATGGGGTCAGCCATTGGTGATTGAGATTCGCCAAACATGCCGCCCCTACCTTACCCAAAACTTTAAAAATGATAAATGACAGATGAGGGGATGAAATATCCATCCTTCTCATATGTGAGGAGGAAAAGGAGGACAACTACTAGAGCAGTTGGTGGTACCCTTACGATTATGTACTTGGGTCCTAGGAAGTCATGGGATTGACTCTCTTATTTTACTGGGAAGGTGGGTGAGAAATTAAATAAATTATATAAATAAGAAAAGGGAAATGAAGATTGGTGTCCTTTGGAACTCATAATTAGACGAAGTTTGGAAAATCTATGTGGATTAAGTTTTCCTTTATCCACAATGTATTCTCTTCACCATTGGCGATATGATGCAATGATTGGATATTCTTCATCTTTAACTCTCCATCACCTATTGTATGAGGTTGAAAGTACCCTTTTTTAAATTCAACAAGGTCAGATCTCATGGTTGAAGAGAAACTGGGTCCTTTGTATGCCAAATGTTGTTTTAGATGCAAGAAAGAAGGAGATTTCATCCTCTATCTAATCATTTTAGATGGACAAGCAAATATTGAGCTTGAATGCAAAGCTAATTCTCCCTTGCACAAAGGAATCTCCCTCTACGCGGAAGCCACAACCTTGGCTCTAATACCACTTGTTAGTAACTTGGTAAGAACTCATTATCTAAAGCTAATCAGTAAAGAAAGAGTGTCTTAGTACCTATAAGTATTTCGATGTGAGGTTTTTTACTTTTTAGCAGAGGAATGCAATATTTGAAATATTATGTCCTAATTGGTAAGAGTCGAAGGAGAAAAGCCCTTTTAATTAATTTTTAAAGAAATTATGCGTTTTATAAAAATAAAATAAAAGAGGTGTGAAGGACGTGCAACGTGGAGGCACGAAGGAAGGGTTGGCGAAGGCGGAGGGAATGCAGAGCTGGGAGAGGTTCGTTAGCGGTTAAGTGCTCAAAACGAGTTTCCCGCGAACAAGAAACTTGTAGCCTTGTCCCCAAAACGACTGGGTATCAGAGGAACGTCGGCCTTCCTTTCTATTCTCTCTCTCTCTCTAACTGGGAAAACGCCCTTTCCTCATATCTCCCTCTCCTCCTCCTTGTCCTGCTCCGATCCCAATCTGTTTGGTAATGTACCTTCTTCTCTCATTGATTTTTTTTTTCTTTTTCATCTTCTCCACTCCCTCCCGTTTCATTTGTTAAATGATTGTCTTCTTCTTATTTTTGTTTTTTCTTTTCAATTTTGGGTTTTGATCGTTTGTATTGGGTGATTGACTGATGAAATGGATAACAGATTTTTAACAGATTTTCATCTATAGTTTTATTTTCTAGGGATTGAAATGTGATCAATGATTTTGATAGCATTGAATAGTTGAATGTGGGTTAAGAAGCATTTCATGACTTAGATGTCATAATTGATAAACTTCACAAAACTATCCTCTTTCTATATTCTTTTTGGGAGAATGGGGAAGGAATAGGGGGTCTCTCTCTCTCTCTGAATTTATCTTCCTTCGTTGAGACTTTGACTTATGATTTCATTTTTATAGGTTTAATTGTTTCGGATTGGGGGAGTTTAATCAGATAATATTTATTGGGAGCATTTGCTTGAGATGGATTATTAAATCTATTTTTCGGATTTGTCGTGTCTGCGACCTGCAAAATGTTGTGCTGTGGAGGTGCGGAAGAGGAGAACTATGGTCCACCTGCTAATCAGTATACTGCCCCACCCAAGGGGATGAATTCAAATGGTACTATCATCTTCTTTGCATCCCCTTTTTTTTAAATCGGTGATTCCAATTCCAAGTATAGGATATAGAGAATATTTGTAAATAATTGGATCTGTTATGAATCAATTGATCTTTGATTAGTTCACTTGCAAAGATATCTTGTTTTTGTTTGATCACATTTTCTAGATAAATTTTATATCTTTTCCTTGTCTATAATTATTTTATTTTTTATCTTCTGGATGAATTTGTCTATAGTTTAATTAATTGGTCTAGATCCCATATCCAAGCAGCTTGAAGCTTTGGATATAAGGGTTGGGTTACCCTGGACATCTACGCTGCTTGACATAGCAATTGTGTGTAGAACTGAATGGGTTGAGCAGGGACCACGGGATTACTGGGCTCCCTGTAGCTTACAATGCTTGCAGAAAACAACTATCTGTTTCAGTGGAAAAAATAAAACCAGCTGTTCTCTATTTCAATGTCCTTGCACATCAGTGAATTCTGTAGGTGAGGAAACTGTTTGATGATCAACCCCTTTGCTACCCAAAGAGATGGCGTTGATCTAAATATTTGTCAAAAGCTCTCTATTTTCTTCATGCCAAATCAAACTAGACAATACTGTCCAGAGCCATTGTTCCCTATTACATTTATGTTGCATGGTTTTCACATCCCAATTTTTAAGGAAACGTTTCAAATGCCTTTAAGTTTTCAAAAATTGAATGGAAAACTGAAAACTTAAAGGCATTTGAAACGTTTTCTTAACACCAATCATCTGAGAGGAGCATCAGGTTCACAAAAGAATTCAATTAATCAGAAAAAAAAAAAACCAACTAGGTAACAAGACTCTTAGTGTAAACTGCAAAGGAATAACGTAGGGAGATTACTTATTCCCTGAGCATGAAGACCAAGGAGACAACCAACAGGCAATTTCTGTTTTCTAGAGACCAAGTTATCTATAATAAGTATTGTTATGCTTCTGGGAGTTGATCCCACCATGTAGCTCTTGATGTAAACTGTTGAGGTGATTTTGGAGTTGATCAATAAGAAAACTAGGGATGTAGATGTCACTTATATGGGAAATGAGGAAAATAAATTTGTGTTACCTAATATATTCTCTGTGTTATTGAAAGAGTTATAATCTTCTTACTATATACTGAGCTCAAATAGTTTTGCTGTAATTTTTTTTTTTTTTTTTTTTTTTTTGGGGAGGGGGTGGGGGGACAATACTGTTGCTGGGCATATCTATGTTAAAGTTGGCATATACATCCTCTTCCTTTCAATAATTGACCCTCTAAATCCTCACGCTGTTTGTGAAACCTTCTGTGACTCTATTAGCTGAAATTAATTAATGCAAGGTGGAGAAAAATCACTTGATTTTATGATTTTTATCCATATCATTTCCTCTTCTCATCTCCCCTTCCAACCTCCCTGGGTTTTATGTAAATATTGCAGTGCTCTTCATGCTTATGACACATTTTTTCCCTCATGCATATTAGGAAGTGAGAGAGGGCAGCCAAGAACTTCCAATGTAGCCAGGAGTGGAGGCCCTCCGAAGGTCTTACCTATTGAAATACCGGCCTTATCCTTCGATGAGCTAAATAGATTGACCAATAATTTTGGTCCCAAGTCTTTGATTGGAGAAGGTTCCTATGGACGGGTCTTCCGTGCAACCTTAAAGAGTGGCCAAGCTGCTGCCATCAAGAAGCTAGATGCCAGCTCAGCAGAGCCAGATAATGATTTTGCTGCTCAGGTTGGCATTTGGAAAAGGCTGAAAAAGGTTATATCTTTCACAACTGGGTCTTCAGTCTTACATCTTGACCTTTTCTTTCTTATAATGGATGATGCAGTTATCAACGGTTTCAAGACTTAAGCATGAGCATTTTGTCGAGTTGTTGGGATACTGTTTGGATGCAAACAATCGAATTTTGGCATATGAGTTCGCAACAATGGGCTCCTTACACGACATTTTACATGGTATCCATAATGAATTCTTCGCTTATGCTTCATACTTCAATGCTGATACTCAAGATGTTGAAATTCATGGGCACTATTTAAAGTTTAAGAACTTCAATGCTGAACAGTGATATTTATCTTTTGTTGCAGGGAGAAAAGGTGTTCAGGGGGCTGAACCTGGTCCAATTCTTAGCTGGAGCCAGAGGGTGAAAATTGCTTTTGGTGCAGCAAAAGGTCTTGAATATCTTCATGAAAAGGTTCAACCACCTATAGTCCATCGCGATGTCAGATCAAGCAATGTTCTTCTTTTTGATGATTTCATGGCGAAGATTGCTGATTTCAATTTAACCAATCAGTCTCCGGATACAGCAGCTCGTCTACATTCCACTAGAGTTCTGGGAACTTTTGGTTATCATGCTCCAGAGTAAGTTTACAATTGTCAATTATGAATTTACTGTTCCTCTGTTTTTAACTATGAAGAAATGCAACAGCTCATGAATTTCAGACCAGAATTGGTGAATCTTATCAGTGATATCATGCATTTTCCTTTTAGATTCTTTAGGAGGGAAATTAGAAAAAAATTAAGTGCTAATGTAAGATTTCAAAACTTCATCCGGATTAATATCACTAAGGATTTAATCTTGATTTATTATTTCAATCAACAATCTTCTAACATGGCTTGATGAACTAGGAAATATACTCTCAACTATAAATGAGAATGTGACTTTCTGTTTAGTATGTTTCCATGGCTAAAGGATTCCAAAATTGCTATTGCTTTTGAAATCTCTCAACCCTTAATACACTTAACTTTGTACTAACCTTGTTTTCTTTCTTTGGTATGTTCTGATTATTGACTTTTCCTTTGTCCCCATTCAGGTATGCTATGACAGGGCAATTGACTCAGAAAAGTGATGTCTACAGTTTTGGGGTTGTTCTTTTGGAGCTTTTGACAGGGAGGAAGCCAGTAGACCACACTATGCCTAAAGGGCAACAAAGTCTTGTTACTTGGGTGAGTCTTCATACTACCCAAGCTTTGTTAGCATTTCTTCCTCTCCCGCTTGGATCTCTAACCATATTGTACACTATAGGCAACTCCAAGATTGAGTGAGGACAAGGTCAAGCAATGTGTGGATCCCAAGCTAAACAATGAATACCCACCGAAGGCTGTCGCTAAGGTTCTTTCCTCTCCTCTCTTTAAATAATGGGAAAATTTCTGTCACTCCCCTATACTTTATATTTACTCAAACTCCTCCACTTACAGTTTCTTTTCTGATTCCCCCAGAAGAGCAAACTTTCACCTCTCTTTCTTGCCTACCAATTCTAAATCCCTAAATTACCCTTGCTCCCCTCCGAGAAAAAATTCATCTTAAAAAAAAAAAAAAAAAAAAAATCTCTGTGAGCCTACAGTTCCAATCAAAGAGGTAAAGAAAGAAGCCAATGCAACCACCGGGCTTCTGAGGGCGGAGGTGCAGCTAGAGGTGGAGGGGCGGAGGGTTGAGGGAGGGCACTAGAGAGGTCTGTTACCAGAGGGGTTGTGGGAGGGGAGCATGGGTAATTTAGGGATTTAGAATTCACAGGGGAGAAAGAGAGGTGAAAGTTTGCTCTTCTGGGGGAATCAGAAAAGAAACTTTGAATAGGGGAGTTTGAATAAATGTATGGTAAATACTGAGGAGTGATAGAAAATTTCCCTTAAATGATTTTTCTTCTGTGTTTTACTCATCAACGGGAAATGAGGTTTAGTTGCATTACTCTTTCCTTTGCTTTGTATTTCAATAGACAGTACAGTATATGACCCGAGCTTAAGTCTTGTTTGTTTGGAAATCAACATTTGCATGTCTATGTGCTTGTGTTTCAGTTGGGAGCAGTAGCAGCACTTTGCGTTCAATATGAAGCAGACTTCCGGCCAAATATGACAATCGTTGTCAAGGCTCTTCAACCTTTACTTAGCTCAAAACCAGCAGGATCAGAGTCTCATGTGTAACTATAATGTTTTTTTTTTTTTTTTTTTTTTTTTTTTTTTAGAGATAAAAAGAAGTTTTCCTTTTTTTTTTTTTTTTCTTATTGTTGTTGTACTCTTTGGACTCAACATTGAGATCTAGTATCACAAAATTTTCTAGGAAAGAGTAGCAGTCATCTGGTTCAAGATGTATTTTTAATCTATTTTAGCTAGTCTTGAGAGATAAAAAATTGCTTCTGATGCCTTTGGCTTACAAGATGTCAGTAATTATGGATGGTTCATTTAGTACCCCAACCAAATTGCTATTACTGTACAACAGAACAATTCATATAGATGCAGATTGGCAAATTGAAAGCACCTGACAATGAGAGTTACAAAATAAAAGCTTTAAAATTTTATTCATGATCTAACCTCATGTAGACCACTCACAATGCATCACCCCATCTATGACCTATGTTGTGGAAACACCAAGGCTGTGTTTGGTATGCGTTCTTGAAATAGATTTTGGGTCTAGAATGCATTCTGTAACACAGTTTTGCTCTCTATTATCTCACTTCAAAATGCATTCTAGAGCCAGAACCTATTATGAGACTATGCATGTACTCTGCTGTTTTTTTTTTCAAGCTCCCAGTCAAATGAAGCTCAGATCTCTTGTCACTCATGAAATTCATGAAGTGAGCCTGGTTATAAACAATTTGGGTTGTGTCTGCATCAAAGTGATAAAAAGAGTCGAATGAGGAAGGACAAACACATCACAGTCAATGTTAACTAGTGCCACTTCCAATTGAAACCCACCCGAAACCACCCCCCCCCCTCAAAAAAGAAGAAGTGACAGAGACTTCCTTTATAGTTTAGGGAAAACAGAATCTTTCTAACCGTTACTTTCAGTCTTAATTTACTAAAATTGGACTGAGTGAAGCTGGCTAAGTGTCCTTTTGCAATTAGTGGAGTCTAAGCACCCTATGTTGTTGGCTGTAGCTGTTTTTTATTTTTAATTAAAGATTAACAGAAAGATATTAAAAGATAAAATATGAATACGTGATTAACGTTGAGGCATAGTCCACATATGCCCGGATGGAAAACAAATAAATATAGATTAATAAACATGCCCAGATGGGAAACAAACAAGAATGGAATAGATAAAGAAATAAATAGGTAGATTACTTATCTATGGCATCTCATCAGCAAAAAACTGAAAAGAGCTTAGGGAAAATGAAATCTAGATCTACCAAAAATATCTCACATGACATCACTGTCAACATAGCTCGGATGATGATCCATAACAAATACCAAACAAGAACGAACTGCCTTCTTCGCGAGGGACCTTTTGTTGTCTTCACCTAAGAAATTAAAATGGGAGGTTGCATTTTGTGGGTTGCTACTTGAAATGAAATAATCTCATTTGAAATTTAGTTGCAGTTGAAGGCATGAGGTGATTCTTCAAGATGTACTACTTCACTCTCAAGTTGTGATGCCCGTGAATCATGGATCATGGAACCTTTTTATTTTAGGGGTGGGAGGGGGCAGGGGGAGGGGATTATGAAGTAATCTAAGGTATTCAACAAGTCAACTAGTTTTTGTTCTATCTTTTTGCTGATTCCATTGAAGAGTTCATGTGAGCTATTTTTTTGGGTGATATGGAACAGGTTGAAAAGGTTATTTACTAACTTTATACAATGAAGAACCTGCTTATACTAATGTGTAGATTGTCTTTTTTTGGTTATTTTTTCTCATCTGTTGCTATACAGGGAATGGATTATGTTAATGCAACTGCAGCTCTCACAATACACTCCAAGCCAGAAAAAGGAATATTTGTAATCTAATGCCTATTTTAATCCTCAAAAGATTGTTAATTAACAAAAGAGAATATATTCCAACTAGCAAATTGCATGCCAAATTGCCTAATAAAATAAGGTGTAAGGCAATTTCTAACTAAAAGATGAAATCTTGGTTGCAAGATTCACCATTGCTACCAAATGAACTAACCAAAAAACTTGTTTTATATAGCATTAATTAGCTAAGTCTGATGCTAATAATGGGATCAACAAACTAAACAAATGAAGACCAGATTCATAAACATAGTTAATGAACCTTTTGAATTTAGCTAAACTGGGATCCCAGATGAACCAATGTTGCAAAGCTATGTTGAATCAATTATAGGTATTTGGCTTCGTTAGCCAACCAGTGAGATCATGTATTATGAATCAATCTTGGATCTAGTTGATTATGACCCTAGCTACTATGTAAAAGGCTGAAAGATGCTGCTTACATCTTGGTACAGATTAAATTAATCAGAATTAAAAAAAAAAAAAAAAAATCTGTTATGAAGATTCTACCTGCTATATTGGCAGTTTGTGGTGATTTGTCCCAAAACCTGTGGCTGTAACTGGTAACCCATCTTTAAAAAGACAACAAACTGATCACTAACATGCTTGCCCACCAAAAGGGGAAAGAATCAATTATAGTATTTGGCTTATTTCTGCTCCCAGTCCCCTCCCACTTATAACCCCCCCCCCCCCAAACCCCCCAAAAAGGACAAAAATTTGATAGCTAACTCTATAAAAAAAAAAAAAAGGGGGGGGGGGGGGAGTGTTTAAAAGAATGACTTGCTCAATTGATACTATGGGAATTGGGATCAGCCCATGATTAGGCTGTGCTTGAAATTGGACTAATAAAAACAAGAAAACCCCTAGAATGTAGATGGATAGATGACCAGATGGGTGTTGATATGGCCATATATGGGCTTTCCAGTCTCTCCCACCACTCTATATGAGTTTAAGAAGTCACTTTTCTCTATGGAAAGTTTTTTATTGATAAAGTTTTCATACAAATTCAATCATGTACTCTCCTATATATATATATAAGTCCATGTTCTCCTGGGTGGTCCATGGATCCTTTTGGTTGTTCCTGACTTTTCAATGCAATCTTTCGCTGTTTAGCAAGCTTTGTTAGGTCTAAAACTTGATATTGAACAAGGGATCTTAGAATCTATTTGTTCACAAAAATTTGGACTGTATGTATCGAAGATGTGCCATGAGGCAAATAGTGTATAGACCACAAAACCCTAACATTAAAAATTTATACATGTAACAAAAATTACTTCAAATGTTGTCGAGTAGCTAGTGTACAGTTTCTAATTTGTTCGAAGAATAATGTCGTGTTTCATATGTACTTTTGGAATAGATTCTGAGTCTATAATGCATTTTGAAACCCATATTTTCTTTACTTTCTCATTTCAAAGTGCGTCTTAGACCCAAAATCTTTTTCTAGAATACGTATAACATATCAAATACAACTTAATTTTTTTTTCACCCATGGTAATGTGACCATGTAATTGGACTCTTCGATCATCATTACAATCTTGCCCCACTATCCAATAGTATCGATAGAAGTGGATTTGAAGATTTCCTCCACACCCATGGTGTAGAGAAACTCGATCCTTGTCCACCCACTTGGCTTCTATATTGAAACCCCAATTTCGGAATGACTATTTCATCCCTTTTTCATTTATTAGTTCTAAAGCATTATCCTATCTGCAAATAATTTCCATGCAATAAAATGAAATCTTTGGACATATGCTATCAAAATTTTTAAGTAGAAGTGGGCATAGCCGATACTCTCCAATCAATGCCCACACCACAAATTCATCCAAAAAAAATGCCCACACCACAAGAAAACTATATGTAACTGATTATCAAATTATGGATATAAGCAACCTTGAGATTTGAGAGTATTGGTTGAAGGGTTATGGATAGGGCTCTTCTTGGTCTTCTTTGATAAGAGTTTCATCACTTTGTGGCAGATCTAATGGGGACCTCCACACCCCATTTTGATTAAAGACAAAAAATAATATAGATGATGGTTGTCTAAGCAAGTGGGGTAAGACATGTAAGAAAGGACAGAGCACTACAGCAGTTTGTATAAAGGGTACATGAGTAGAGAAATAGATATAGAGAACCTTTACCCAAAAAATAAAAAGATACATTTTTTTTGGAAAAACAAAGTTATTTAGATGGAACACGTAGATTGGTATATCTTGGTGGGCATCCTAGGAGGAGTCTACATCCTCTGCAACAAGCAGTGAGTATTGCATGACTCAGAGTATTTAGGCATGCACCCCAAGGGGTTCCTAACCATCCGATGGTCACTGCACTAGGCAGCGGCTGTAGACGATTTTCATCACACCCCTAGGAGTAATCAGACGACTCTCCTTATCCTCTAATGACTTGGCATTGTGCAATATGAGCTCTCACTCTGACTCTTGTGATTGTGGCATTTATTTAGGGATGTAAAGGGATATTCAAAAATTTGAATTTGATTCACATTTATATCTGTTTAAGACTATTTGTATCCAGTTAGAGGGTATCCAGATCTGAATAGATAATCAATTATAATAAGAATTAAAAAAATAATAATAATTAATGATCTCAAGGGTTTTTGAAGTTTCTATAAGTTCTAAAGAATGAGAAAAATAACTAAGACAACTGAGAGACATGGATTGAGAGCAAATCATATTCGTTAGGGGAGAGGAAGGTCTTGGTTACACAAGTTAGGGATATAAATGGATGTAAAAAATCTGAATTCTATTTACATTTGTATTTGGTCAGAGAATATCTAGATCCGATCACATCCAATCCGTATTCGATCCATTTACATCTGTACGTGCATTCTTCCCTACAAATTTGGTGACTTTCTCCTTCAATTGTGATGGTTCTACAACTACCGGCAAAACCTTTCACAATATTCATGAATTAGTTCCAAGTGACATTTGAAGTTTTAGATTTCAATGGGATTTCAACGAAACCAATATATTTTGATCAAATTTTGATTATTTTAGTAATTTTGACAATGCACATTTTAGGTATCAGTATTGGATTGAACGCATCAACCAATTTGTATTAATATCAATCGTGACCAATATCAATACCTAACCAATATTGTAGTGGCCTATCAGAACATGAGAGGATAAAATATTCCAAAAAATTCAATGTATTGATACTTTGAGAGGTAAAATGGTTCAATCTGATTTGATGCAAATCATCCATATCGATATCTATCAGCAAAACCAATTCCAGTATGAGTATCAATACTAATACCAATACTAAAGATAATGGTATCTTCTCTACTTTTAAGGTTTCGTGAAGTCTTCTAACCATTTTGCCATATTGTGTTTAGATGGCAAGAAACAAAAAAAAAAAAAAGAATCTAAGAATAGATAAATGAAAGAAAATAAATATGGAACGATTCATGAAGATCGATAAGCATGCACGACAAACACTACAAAAACAAGTTTTAGGCATACCTGAATCCATGGCTGAAGAATAAGAACTTCTCAATGTCTTCTTGTATGCTCCTCGTATAACACGATCAATGTTGGTCTGATCTACCCTCTTTCCCTTTTGCTTTTGGTCGTTAGCCTCACTTAATGGGTCAGTGATAAATATATATAGGGGTGATGGTAGGGACCAACCCTGTAATAAAATTAGGGTTTCCTCCCCATTAAGGAAATAATACCTTAGGTCCACACATAGTAATAAATATTTCATACAATTAAGGTGTGCTAATAGAATCCAATATCTCCATAGAGATCACTTACCAATAATATTGGATTCTTTCTGCTTACTCCATCTTTAGTCAGCACCACTAAATCGGTTTTGGAAACAAATCTTTGACTATGCTAGCCCACCTAATAGGAAATCTTACAATCTCCCACTTGGGCAGCATATGTCACAAGTTTTAGATTTTAAAATTTATTTAAAACGACTCTCCGATTTAGATAAACTGAATGTGGCCACAAACAAAACAGTGTCGAATGGAGTGCACCTTAAACCAAATGCCTTGGTCCGAATGAGAATTACAAACACCCAACCGTATTGATCATCACATCTAAAGCAATATGAGACTATACACGCCAAAGTGCTCATAACATCACCGACTTGGGCTGAATAATATGAAAGTGTGGTATGGAAATAACATGCAATGGTGATCATCATGTCTATTTCCAAATTGGTCCTGGCTCAAAAATCAAATGAGCCCTATGAGACAGATACCGAAGGTCTCATTAACTACAAGCGTCTCCCAAACGCTCAAGCTTCAATCAAAGAAGCTCATTGGGACTGGGTCTAGATGTCCCACAACACTAGCACTAGACCTCAATCAAACGAGGCTTTGCTAGCGACGGGATGTGTGTGTATTGACTAGAACCTTAGATACCGAATGAGGTAAATACACCACATATAACCTCAATTTTCTGTAGGAGACAAATAAATAAGTGTATACACATAAAAAAAATGGTCATAATAAAAATGCATATATATTCTTGAGAACAATAATAATGCATCATATATATAAAATAAAACTGAAAGTTAAATGCGAACATATTGAGCAAAACTCCCACTAATAAAATGCATAAAAAAAGAACTAACAAGTCCCATATTAATGACATGCGCTTGAAAGACTTTTGGAATCAAGCCCTTAGTAAGAGGATTTGTAATCATGTTTTCTGTAGCAATCTGTTCTATTGTAATCTGTGACTCTTGAACTTTCTCTTTGACAAAAAATTACTTAATGTCAATGTGTTTAGAGTCTGAAGTACTTTTACGGTTATGAGATAAACGAACCGCAGCGGAGTTGTCACAGAACATCCTCAATGGTTTAGATATAGAGTCAACAATCTATAATAATGTAGTTCTACAAAAATTTATGATTCATGAGCTTACTCCCACTGATCTTTAGATAGACCTATTCGATTCCTCCCATTTACATAAAAAACCTTAGCTTGAACATAATTAATAACCACTGGCTTAAGAGGCTTATCAATTAAGATTAAAATTTATTATCATAATGGCCAGAGAAATATTAAAGGATTAGTTCAATTTCTTAAAATTGGAACCATTCAAACTTTTTTAACAGAAAATAGTTGAGAAGTCAAAGATGACAAATATAATCATATATATTTACCAAAATATACAATATGTAAGAACAGAAGGCATATTAAACTTTCCAACAATATAATTAAATCTAACCAATTGGGCTGTTAATCAGATTTATCCCAGTATTGTTTTCAATAACTGTAGGGAAACAGAAACTGGGGAAAGATCCGATGTCATCAGAGTCACACTTGTGGTGGTAAGATCGCCTAACACGTAGTGGAATCTTTCACATGCAAGGCAAGACACTCGAAACAACACCACTTTGAAGATTCCGTCACTTGTGGTGGCAAGACAAGAACCTCCAAAGCTCTGAAGCCCAAAATGTCACCCTCACACTATCAAGCGAAACCGACCAAATGAAGACTCACCTGTGGTGGTAAGAGCACATCATTCGCCATATGGTCTCTTTGACTGCAACCCATCCTGAATAGTTAATAGTAATTTCACAATCTCAGTAACTAGCCCACTAAGTGGAAGCGTAATCACTGAAATTATAAAAACCTATAGACTTGAACTGCTACCAAATGCCATGGGTTTAGATTTTGGGTGCAAACAACAAGATCAACTATTTCAGTATTTAATTAATAAAATATTCAACATAAGCCCACAAAAGCAACCCATTATAAACCCTAATAGTCAATATGGTAATACTATAATTTAACAATTATCAAAGTGAGTACATTCTTAATATGACAGTTTTGTACTTCCAGCCATTACCATAAATAAATAAAAAATCTAAATATGGTATTTTCTATAATGACAACATGCTAAATATGAAAGTTCATAATATTTATTCATAATAACAAAAACACATGAAATATGTTACTTTATCCATAATTCATTAGATATACAAAGTTGTATACAAATATGAACTTTCAACCCAAATGACTTTAATATCCAACACAAATATTAGCCCATAAACTTTAAAGTCAATCACAATAAAGACCTACAATTTCTTTAAAAAAAAAGTTGATTAACTAATAGAGTACATGAATCAAATAATTTATAGGTCAAAACAACAATAAACCTTTAACAAATAAAGGTAATGTTGGCTTAGATCCATAGTAAGTATAAATAACTCCATAGGTTTTATACCAATAAGCCACTAAAACTTCAATGAGTTCATTTAAATCATTCAAATATAATATATCTATTTTATCTCGATGAATTTTCAATAAAATTGAACTTTATCACAAGTACAAATATGACATATAAATTTGAATAAATATTACTTAAACATTGCACTTGTGATATTTTGAATCATAAATGGGTGTCAAAACTCATAATTATGTGTTTCGTGATGAAACCTGATGTCACGGATGATAAATATAACATCAAAGAAATATCAAAATACCCCAGATTGACTTAAAATTTATGAAACGACAAGTGTAGTATACATAATAAAAATGTATGATACATCTATCACCCTCAATAGGATTATAATTTATTCTCCCACTAATATAAGAGAGTAGGACTAGATGACCTAATAAAAATACCATTTATAAGAGTCAATATCAGTTCATATTATAACTAAATTTAACTGTTGGCTTGAACAAACATGGTCAAAATAGTCAACAATATAAACAGATTTCAGAAGTCATTTCAATAAATCAAAATTAAACGATTTCTAATTCCATTTGCATCAACTGTTTATGGTCTATACAATTATTAGACTAAAAAACTGGATTTCATTAAAACTATACTAAAAATAATTAATAAACCATCAACATGTAGAAGCAATGTAGGATGATCTTGTGTCATAACATCTCAAATGTGAGTATAAGTATCATCATTAATATTAATCTTTAAGATGCCAACTCTACCCACAAGAATCTTCACAAAAAATCGATTTAAATAGACTACACCAATAACAAAGTTTAACTTGGTGAGATTCATGTGCATTCACTGTAATGACTATATCACTCAAGAGTTATAGCTGAAACTGTATCCTTATCCTTTAAAACAGGAATACACTGGTCCTCTAATTTTCTTGTATTAACTATGAAAAAAACAATAACTTTTGAGATCCCCTTACCTTTGGGATCAGAATCCTTAGGTTATTGTCATTTTCTTTAACTTTGATGACATCATCTTTAGGCAAATGTCACATACTATGTTGCCTTAGGGAAAACCATGAAAGAACAAGATACGTCACTTTGATGCAATCCACATCACCCTTTCATGGTTCCCTATAAATGCGTTTTGCAGCTAAACATGTGCGAAAGCTTACACCCAACTTAACTCCAATATATTTATTCATCATAGAGTATTCCAAATATGACATGCAAACATAAAATGTCATTAATTTTCTGCCTATGTCATTCATAAATGACTTTTTTAATATCATAGTAATGATAAACCAGTGCAAAAATATGCATAAACAGAAATACAATTCTGAAGCCACTATAGAATAAAGACAAAATACTATAGCTGTTTCAAAACAGTTATGAAATACAAAATATATGTCTCATTTTTCTTGTTTTAAATTCAACCCAGTATATTGAACATACATCCACTGGTCGAACCATAAACAACATTTCAGAATATATAATTACATCCTCCCACTGGTTTGACCAGTTAAGTAATTATCCACAACATCCCAAGTACATGATAAAGTGACATTATGAAAATCAATGGTATTTTATTATTCACAAGGCCTTGGGACTCTCGAAATAATTGTTTTAAATCTAAAAAACCTCATTAGACATTATGTGAAAATTGATCATTACCATATAAAACCATTTCAAATGATAAAATCCTTCACAATATCAATAACATAATCAATTTTCAACACATTAATCAATGACCAATTGGTTATATGGCTAAATACAAAAATAATAGTTTTTTTTTTTATAATAAATACTTTCCCTATTAACATCGGTCAACGTTGATGACTTTGCTCAGTGGGTTTTTCGACGACCCATTGGAAAATCCAAATAGTTTAATTTTTGAGGTCAATGTGTCAGATATTTGAATTGATCAACCTAATCGGTTCAGTCATGGCACAATTTTGGTAAAACTGATTCATCTTGATTTTGGGTTGGTTTAGGATTTAATCACTTTAAGGGGATTTGATCAAGACATTGGATTTTATTACTATTATTACTTTACCTATGACACAATACCAATGCTAAGTCTCAAACGATCAAGTGTAGAATCGATCTCAATCGATGTTGATATGGATCATTGGATCTAATCATACAATGTTTGAAACATACCTGTTCAACATTATAGTGGTCTACAATCTAATTTGATTTATCAAACCGGATCTAATTTGGTTCAATTCGGCCTATTTCAAATTAGGCCCGTAAGCTTCAACCCATTACACTTAAATAAACATGGGCAATCCAAAATAAACTTTTAAACACCCATAGGCTCAACCCATTTAACCTTAAAAAAAAATAAAAAAAAATAAAAAGTAAACATTATCCTCCATTGCCTTAAATGTTAACCATTCTTATGCATCCCACATGATAAAAAGTTCAAAAAACTCATATCAATTTTACAAACAAGACAATGCTTGCCCCATCATAATCATGTCTATGTGTCATCTCATACAAAAAAAAAAGGAACAATTTCTTTTATGAATATTTATATTTCAACATATTGTTTAAGTCACACCGGTCATTATACTATGTAGTATAAACCATTGAAAATCTATAATACATCCATCCTTAGTTCCCGTAAGTTCCCAAATATGATCAAATCATAGAAATCTCTTTCCAATTCATCTCAATGTAGGCCTTGAATGTTCACAGTTGGGTCTAAGTGTATAGATCGTTCTAGATGTGGGTCACAAATTAGGTAATCAATTAGGATTCTGATTTATGACCAAAATAAATTGATTCTTATTTTCTTACAAAAACATGGATACATATTTAAGGTAAAAACATATAAATAATCAGTTTTCAATGGAAATACGTGAAAAACTTTCTTTTACTTTACAATTTTTTTTTAATTACATAATCAAAACAAGGGAATCGGGATAAATCTTCTTCCATCCCCAAAACACAAGAAATAGAACCAAGTTCTGTATCTTAATTCAAAAACCACATGATAATGTCAATTCTTACGACAGACAACAAGTAATTCCCTGGAAAATGATGTCATATCACAAGCGATTATTATACCGTTTCAATAAATGCCCATAACAGAATGATGGTTTGAATAAAAAATTAATTGCAGAAAAAAAATCAAACCGTACTCACCTTTTTGTCACTTTTTTTTTTTTTTTAAAGGCAACCAAACCGTACTCACCCTTTTTTTTTGTCACTTTTTTCTTTTCTTTTTTTAAATTTAACTTTGCCAGTTTTGTCCTTTAGTAATAATATATAATATATTATTTTTCTCGTTTCTTCAAAACAAAACGACTCGAGGAGAAGAAATTGATTTTTATTACTGGTGGTACAGCCGATCGATTTTTCATGAACGAGGCTCTGATACCATTGAAAGAAAATAAATACGGAACGATTCATGAAGATCGATAAGCATGCACGACAAACACTACAAAAACAAGTTTTAGACATACCTGAATCCATGGCTGAAGAATAAGAACTCCTCAATGTCTTCTTGTATGCTTATCGTACAACACGATCAATGTTGATTTGGTCTACCCTCTTTTCCTTTTACTTTTGGTCGTTGGCCTCACTTAATGGGTCAGTGATAAATATATATAGGGGTGATGGTAGGGACCAACCCTGTAATAAAATTAGGGTTTCTTCCCCATTAAGGAAATAATACCTTAGGTCCACACATAGTAATAAATATTTCATACAATTAATGTGTGCTAATAGAATCCAATATTTCCATAACGATCACTTACCATTGGATTATTTCTGCTTACTCCATCTTTAGTCAACACCACTAAATCGATTTTAGAAACAAATCTTTGATTATACTAGCCCACCTAATAGGAAATCTTACAATAAATACATAAATCAATTATTATATCATCATAAATTTTATTTTATTTTCTTCACTTCCAAACATAATCCAAGAATAAGAAAGTTTAAAAGATTTCAATTTGTTTCTTTTTATAAGAAAGAGACGATTTCAGATTCAATCATATATTTTGAGCAGCCCACCTAATGCCACCACTTGATGGAAATGTTATTTTTTGGATAGAACCAATTTCCATGCACATAAGTATGGGCTCGTCAACATGATTAAAATTAAGAGCATTTAATGGTGATTAATGGCATGGAGCCATGAACAAATAATCAAGGAAAAGATGTCATTATCATTGACACCTTGGCTTACTTTACATTCCAATGTAGTATTGTACGTCAGCGTCCTTAAACCTAACCCTAATAACTGCACACATCACACACGATAGGATAGAATTGAATTTCCAAGGTAAGTTTAGATTATTTTCATGGTAGGAAATATATGATGATACTGTATGAAATCTTTAACGTTAAAAATAGCACATCATTATGTCATTATTAAAAAATATTATAGTATACATGTAAAGTGATATCATTATTTTTATTGAGAAAAAATATCATATATTATATTAAAAAGGACGAATAAATAAATTATATATTATTTGACACCTCTAGGATTATAATGTAAAAATGTGGAATTGAAGCAAAAAGTCAAAATCGACTATTTAAAGTCAGGTGATAACAAATTGAGGAAGAATCGGTTTGGTTTGGATTATAAAACAAAATCATTTTTTGGTTTGGTTTTGATTTCAGGAATAAAATGGGTAAAAATAACACAATAACCCTCATTGAAAAAAAAAATATTTTACTAAAATGGTAAGAAAAAAAAAAGAGTAAAATTCTCTCAACCTAAGGTTGTGTTTGGTAGCTAAGAGAAGAAAAGAAAAAAAAAAATCTAGAAAAGAGAAGAAAAGAAATAAATAGAAAACAAAAATGAAATGGTTAGAAAAAAAAAAGTATGTAGGTTTGATTACCATTAGAAGAAAAGAAAAGTTTTGTATTTCTTGTATTTTTTACAAGATTTATTTTTTTGGCAACAGAAGGAAGCTTCATCATTTCTCAGGTGAATTTTGAAATTAAAAAAAAAATCTTCTCTTACTTTAGGACATGTTAAGCACAATGAGAATTTTTTAAACTAAGAAAAATAATGTTAGAAATACACTACAAGGACTTAGGGGCTGGGATTGATATCGATTTTTGCCGATATTGATCCAGATCGAATCGAATGAGTGGGTATCGATTGATTTTACCCCTACTTTTTTTTTTTAAAGTACTATTTTTTTACTATTTTATCCATGAAACGATATTTATATCGATCCAGATCGGTCAATGATCAGGGATCAATCTCAGCCGATGCCAATCTGATACGGCTTATATGATTCCGATACTTGAAACCATGATACAGTGTATCATTTCACGTGCAATCATTTATTATTATTATTATTTGAATCATTTTATCCCCAAAATTGACCTGATCTGTTACTCTGACCGTTTCATGCCAGACTCCATTCTTTACCATTCCGCCAACCCAGACCAGACCTTTGCTGTCACACAATTATTGCATGACTTTAATTCTTTTTCTTACCATATGTATTATTATTAGGCAGGGATTGGAGAACGTCTTCTCTCAAGGCCAGACCTCCATTTCCTGCTATAGCTTACCTTGTGGTTTTAACTAGATAGGAAGGAAGGAAGGCCTTCTATAGCCTACCTTGTGGTTATAGCTAGAAAGGAAGGAAGCTCAGCCCAAGAAGATGGAAGGCAACACAGATGTGAGAACTCCATTGATTGATGCCCCTAAGCTGAAGATCCATCGACCTCCAAGTTTCCTGAGCTCCCTGAGCAACTTGAGGTTCAATTTCTTCCAGAATTTGCCTGACAAGGTTAGGTCTGGCTTGGATCCTGAGGACCCTGTTAGCACTGATCTCTCTGCAGCCAAAGGACTCATCAAAGGTTTCTCTCTCTCTCTCTCTCTCTCTGTATGCATTCTCATTAGGTGTTTTGTCTTGTCTGTTGGAGAAGAAACAAGAATGGTGTCTTGTTACTTGAGGTTCTGTTTGGTTGTCCAGATGTGAATATGGGTACAAAGAAATTGTTCCAGTTTGATGATTAGAAAAGAGACAAAATCCTTTCATGTAGTTTTTGTGATTGAGAATGCAGAGATCTACCATCCACCATTGTTTGTAGGATTTGACTTTTCTATAATCCCGGAAAAAAAAAATCTAGGAAATTTAATAGGATAATTTCAGGAACAATTAAGGAAGAGGAAAAAAAAATCTGTCGCCTACACTTTCTGTAACTATCTGCTAAGCTACAAGTAATGCTGCTCTGCAAGTGCTAGTAGTTATTATAGAGAGCTCTTCTCTAAAGGGATTTGAATTGGGTTGATATTGTTCGATTTATGGAGTTGGATTCTCTTAATTCTGTTTTGCTCTGAGATGATGAAAGATAATAGTTTGTGAGGAGGATGAGCTCCCACAAGAATGAGTCTTTTTCCTCCATGGATTTAGTTAGGATTGAAAATAACTCTGAAATAAACTGATCCCTCTACCACTAGGGATTTTCCCAAGAACAGGATTCTTCTCCTTTCGATTCCAAATCGTCAATTGGGTGATGTGAAATAAAAAATAAATTTTAAATTTTAAAAATCACGTGGCATTGATTGATTGTAGGGTTTGTACTATTCGTACAAGTTTTGATCATAATGATTGTATTTTCCATTCAATTGTGAATTCCTTCTTTAAAGTCGATCAAAAGAATTGCAAATCAATCCTCCATAAAGTTTTTTTGCAGCGGTTAGGATTCCGGCGACAATAGGGTTTTCCGGAGATGTTTTTTATTCAGAATAGAGCGATTCTCCAGTTGACGGTTGCATTGCCGGAGCTCCGGTCCAATAAATTCAAACCAGGAACCTTACTAAATTTCAGTTTCTTTCAGATCTAAGTGAGTAAACAAAGACCATAACTCTCTTGGGCTTGAATATTTCTGGGTGTGTAGTGTGTAAACTGAGAAACTACCTAACACTTTCTTCTGACCGTCGCTCCTTGATATCATCGTCGGAGGAGAGAACCCAAGAGTGGAGATTAAATTGAAATTCGGATTGGGAATCATTTCCATATGGTGTTTGATTTACACTTGAACTTCATTTAAAATAAAAATTAATTAAAAACAAAAGATATTAAATGAAATCCAAATGTAAATCAAACACCATATGAAAATGATTTTCCAATGATGACCTGATTCATAGTCATGATAGGTTGCCCGGCTCATATGTCAAGAACCTTATATTACTTTTCTTTTGAGTCCTATGGTCAAAGATCTTAACATTTAAAATGCTATGGTTCGTATTTATTTTTTCAACATTTTAAATTATTTGACCTTTCTTTTTACCATATGTTCAATTTGTATTCATTTTAATTGCATATCATCTTAAACAAAGGTTTTTTTTTTATTCCTGTTTTAATTAATTATGATCAGAATTAGGATGATTGATTCATCTGATTTGAGTCTAAGTTTTGAATACATGATCTTATACATGTTAAGAATTGGCCAAAATCAAGCCTGAACCAATAGATTTAAAGTCAATTTAATTGATTCACCTGATTTGACTTGAGTTTTAAAATCATACTCTACTTTTTTTTTTCCTCTTTGGTAAACAAACCCTACTCAGTTCACTTGTCAATTTTCAACAACCCGAATTTCTCAAGCGAAGAAAAAGAAAATGAGGCAATCAAGGACTATTGCGTTGAATTTGACATGAAATTTGACATGTGAACAATCAACAATATATTAATCAGTCTGATTTTTGTAGGCTTTTCTGTGTATTCTATCAATCAACAACCAATAGTGTATTTTTCAATTTCCTTCTCATATATATATATATATATATATATTTTTTGTCTCAATTTTCATTCCAATGCCGAGTTGCCTGGAAGGAGTAGATAGAATCAAAGTTTATAGTTTTCACTTTTGACCGGGCACCATTATAGCCCGACCCGACCTGACCCGATCCAACCGGACGACTTTGAAAGTCTGGTTAGAATTTGAGAAAGGCGCCTATGGACAGACATCCACATATTCTTTCATGCAATGGCCGCTTCCTTCGCAGAAGCTTTAGAAAGATGTGCTCTTCTGTTCATCCCAATTTCTACCTGAGCCTGAAGCTGCTTAACCTTCCAGAGAGAGAGAGAGAGAGAGAGAGAGAGATTCTAGTTTAGTTTTTGCAGTTCCCACTTGGGATTGATTGATTTTGTGAACAAAAGAGAGATTGATCATGGAAATAAACAAGCCATTGTTATTGATGAATGAAGGGAGAAAGTCCGGCAATAGAACTCCACGACAGAGTCGCAGGTACTCGGTGAATGCCATAGTTGGCGATTTCACTTCCAAATTGCCTGACAAGCTCAGATCCGGCCTTGATCCTGAGGACCCTTTTCACATTGATTTATCTAAAACCAAATGCTTAAACCAGGGTAGCCACTTGTTTCTCTCTCTGTTCTTCTGCTTTCTCTTCCATTTTGCTATGTGCCTGCAACTGTTTCTCTGAAAATGAGCAACTGAGGGTGAAGAATGAGATATTGTGCAGAATTCTTCACTATTTTGTATGGAATTTTTTTTTTTTTCCATTTTTGTTCAAAGCAATCTGTGGTGCACGTTTAATGCTCATTGAAAGTCCAAAGTGATTATATGTGATGAGATGTACTGTTAATCTTCAAGGAATTTGTGGTTTAGCAGCTCTGCCCATGCTTCATCTCTTCCTAGAAGGATAAGAAGCTTGTGTAAGAAACTTGTATAACCAAGGATTTCATTCATCAATTGTCAGTTTAGAAGAGAATTGAGTACATATGGTGATATACTTTAGAGCAGATGACCTTTCAAATATGTTTGGATTGTGTGGGCTGGGTGTGGCTATGATTTTGACTCTCATTCACTTTTGTTAGTTCCAGGCTGAAGGTACCATTTTAGTGCTTTTTTTTTCTTCTTCAATGAACAGAACCTTGCCCTGAAACTGGCCATCTCCTTATTTTGTGGAGGTATTCATTGTGAGGGCTGTCTTGATTGTTTAAACTGTAAGATATAGAAACACAGTTAAAATAAAAATAAAAGGCTGTCTGCTTGATCTCATATTAAATGGAAGCCAAGAACAGAAGAGCCCACTAACTCAATCAATCACTTCCACAGAGCTTTTCATAAAATAAAAATGTAGCCATTTCTTTCATTCACTTTTCTCGTGAGCTTGTTTTTTCACATAATTCTGACAATTTATCTTTGTTTCAGGCGAAAAGGAATACTATGAAAGACAATTTGCAACCCTTAAATCTTTTGAGGAAGTTGACTCTTTAGAAACAGCCAACAGCATCGATGAGGTTCTAGACCATGAACATGAAGCAGAGCATGAAAGAGCAATGAAGATATCCAATTATGCAAATATTCTTTTGCTGGCATTTAAGGTGATTTCCTTTCCTTTTTCATTCTCAAGTTTTATGAGATTCAACAATACAGACCTGATCCTGCAAGGTTTTAATGATCCTGGGCTACTACTTTTTCTGTTGTACTTAGCTCTTAAACTTCATGAACTGCAGATGTATGCCACAATAATGAGTGGCTCAATTGCTATAGCAGCTTCTACACTTGATTCTCTGCTAGATCTCATGGCTGGTGGAATTCTTTGGTTCACGCACTTGTCAATGAAAAATATAAATATCTACAAATATCCTATCGGAAAGTTGAGAGTGCAGCCAGTAGGCATTATCATTTTTGCAGCTATTATGGCTACCCTTGGTATGTATTTCTGTAACCTGCTTATAATTATGATAAACACGTTTCTTGCTTCTGCGTCTATAACAGTATATACACCAATTCCAACATTACTAATTAAACATATTGTAATATAGAACTTCAGAATCCAAGATATATATGTAGATCTCTAATCTTATATATGTAGCATCACTGTAACTTCCAAGACTATAGCTTTGTTCCTTAAAGTAACTGCAGTCGCTTCTCGTCATCTTTGCAGGCTTTCAGGTACTGGTCCAGGCTATGGAACAACTGATAAAAGATGAACCTTCTAAGAAGATGACCTTGGAACAGCTTGTGTGGATGTATACAATTATGCTGTCTGCTACTGTTGTGAAACTTGGCCTCTGGATTTACTGCAGAACCTCAGGAAACACAATAGTCCGTGCTTATGCAAAGGTTCTCCCACTAAACTTAGAGCCACCTAAAGACTTTCATTTTGTTTCTAATTCAGTTTTATAGTTTCCTGACAAACGATCATGTTTTTTCTAACCAATGCCAACATCTAGGATCATTATTTCGATGTGGTAACAAATGTTGTTGGCCTAGTCGCTGCTGTTCTTGGTGATAAATTCTTCTGGTGGATTGATCCTGCTGGTGCTATTATTCTTGCAATATATACAATTACAAACTGGTCTGGGACTGTACTGGAAAATGCAGGTAACTCTCTCTCTCTCTTCCTGGGGTGTGGCATTATGATTATTTCTTTTTGTTTTGAACTGTCCAAGAAAGAAATTTCTTTGCAAGTTAAGTCTTTGACCACTTTTATTTTAGATGTTCATGGTAGCAACAGAAATCATATGAGATATGAAAACCTTCATTTGACTTGTTGTCAAAAGAACTGAATAACAAGCGAGGGAATAATAGATCTCATAGATTATTAAGGGATCTAAATGTTCTTATTTCCAAAGGAAATTTGTTAAATGAGTTTATGATGTCAACATCTAAAATTGTCAACTGTCTTCTTGCTTGCTTGCTATATTTCATGATATGATCCATCTATACCGGTAATTCATCTTTTTGGTTCTTGATGCAGCTTCTCTGGTGGGGCAGTCAGCATCACCTGAAGTCTTGCAGAAATTGACATACTTGGTCATAAGGCACCATCCTAAAATCAAGCGCGTTGACACAGTTAGAGCCTACACTTTTGGTGTTCTTTACTTTGTCGAGGTTAGTTAATTTTTTACTTCAAACATATAGCTTTTGGGAAAAGAATCTGCATGCCTTTTCATATAATGACCCATGGGGCCGACACTGACACTTTCTCTCCTCAATAAATATATGAGCCCCTATTAGAAGAATTTGTCTCCCCGCCTCTCATCACTGCAAGTTCCCACTCTAGCATTGTGGGAACCAGCTTATAGCTCTTTCTGGGTTTCATTTCAGTTCTCATCATTGTTAAGCTAAGGACTTTATCTTGACTGGAAAATTTTTAAAATGAACATACACAGGTTGACATTGAACTCCCTGAAGATTTGCCACTGAAAGAAGCCCATGCAATTGGAGAGTCCTTGCAAATAAAGATTGAAGAGCTCGCTGAAGTTGAGAGAGCATTTGTTCATCTTGATTTTGAGTGCGATCACAAACCAGAGCACTCTGTTCTTAGCAAGCTTCCTGATACTCAGCCTTGAAATTTTAACCAAAACCTCACCCCCACCACCACCCCCACCCCAAAAATGCTAAATGTCTGTTACGATTGAGGTTCTAGTTAAGAGGATAAGTAGCATCAGTTCAAAGGAAAAAAGGAAAGGGTGTTTAGCCCCTCCATATAAGTTTTATAAATTGTACTGCTGAAAACAAACCATTATTTGGGATCTGGGATAAAAAGGTGTTAGCTCGATCAATTTCACAATTGTCTCAGTAACAGAGGCAACTTTAAACATGAAAACATTACATATTTTTATTTTTAATCTCCCTATTTAAGGGGATTCTCAGGCCCACACACCACACCCCAAGAGATGCATCTATTGGGGGGTTGTTCTTCCACCACTTATATGCCCAAGACCTTCCCCAAGCCTAGACGAAGTGGGATTGGGAGAGGGAGGTTCTTTTAAGTTTAAATCCGTGAAAAGTGGATGAAACAAAAGAAATTATTCATACATGAAGGAGTATGTTTGAATTTGGCTTTGAAATTTGACAAATAGCCAAGGAAATGGTCCCTTATTTAACCAATGGTTTGTATGGCGAAAACTAGGTGGCATATGGAAAACCCTTCCCATGTGGGCTGTGGAGGGATCTTTTGCCCTTAAAACATATGGCATGGTAGGCAAGAAATATGAAATGTGATCTACAAATTAATAAAAGAGGCAACTTATGCACATCAAAAGATATTATCCTTTCGTGAAGATCATCATATTAATATGTATTTATCTTGGTGACATTGTATGTTGGAGAAAGTTCCTCTTTACCGTGGCTGTTAGGAGGCCATATAATGATTGTTGTAAACGAATGTCATCCTAAATTACTCTTGACACTGATTTCAAATTCCCATCCAAGTGCTAAAGCCGTGATCGTGGGTGAAAGAAAACTCAATCCTATGTTTGTTTAATCTTAATAGAATTTCAGTCAATGAATTAACCAATGCACAAACATGCTCATACTCACGGCACGGACCCAACCCAGGCAAAAAAGAAGATACAGTACATATGAAGAATTAGGGGACCAGCTTTGTCTTCACTTATAATATGCTTAAGATCCCCTGGAATAGAGGAATCAATTCGTAGATATAGTTGATTAAAGCATCACAAGCCAAGTTTGCCAACCAGTCAGCTGCACAATTGCTTTCCTGTAATGGAAAAGAGATATGGGCAGCAAGAGAATAAAATAAAAAGAGAACATCTTGAAAACAATACCAGCAGCTGCAAAGATTGCATGATCTTTGGTTCACAACTTTCACCACAAAAGAAGGGTCAAAATTGATATCGAAGTCATATGGCTCCATTAGGTCACACAATTTAAGGCCTTCTCTAAGAGCTCTCAATTCTGCCACCGTGTTAGTACACACCCTATATAAGTTGGAAAAGGCATCCCTCCAAAGTTCTGAATAATACCTCCTCCCCCATTGAAACCTAGGTTCCCTAATTAGTCCCATCCACATTACGCTTCATAGAATTAGCACCATAGTAGTCATCATAGCCCCAGGACAAGCCCCATATTGCTAGCGGCGCTTCCGCAAGATCAATGGGCGATAGTGGGCATGCCAAGACTCAAACCCATAACCAGCCAACTCGAGCAGTGATGGGTTGAGGGCATTTTGCTACCAACCCTATTGAAGAGGAGTCTCCACATCTAAGTACTATATCAGATTGCTTTAGGGATGATTAATTCCAATTTCTTCAAGATATTAGGAGTGTAATGATGATCTAAGAATCCAATCACATTAACACATCACTAGTAAATTGTAAATAAATAAATAAAACCCTCTAATTTTTTCTTATCATGGAACTCCTCCTCCTCAGTTGGGCCTTTTTCCGAACAGGCTCTCTTCCCTCCCGACGCTCAGGCTGGGCTGCCTGCTACTCTGTCTCTTCTTCTTCTTCTTCTTCAGAGCGATGCAATCCTCCGTATCATGACCATGGTCCTGGTGGAACTGGCAATACTTGTTTGGGATTCACCTGCTGCCGTTATACCTCACAGCAGGGATTTGATGCCGACCCGAATTTTGGTCAAGGCGCTGTTTCTTGCCCCAGCCGGCCAGGGTGTCTGTCATCCCTATACGTGCTTTTCTTGTTCACGTTGCTTTCTTCTTCTTCCTTCTGGGTCTCCCTGAAGTCTTCGAGATTGATGTACTTTTCAACGCAGGAGAGAAGCCGAGCAGGTCTTTGGGATCTTTCTTCGAGAGGGACCTCATCAGTTCCTCATCCGAGAAACCAGTGAGGCGACCCAAATACTCCGTTTCAGTATTCAGGTTTCTCACTTCTAATTTTTCCTTGTTGAAGCGATTCATGAATGCTCGGAGAGACTCGCCTTCTCGTTGCTTTACAATGATCAACGTTTTCTTAAAACTTATGCTGCTCTGGAATCGGGTAATGAAAGCTTTGGTCAGCTCTGCGAAGTTGTGGATAGACCTTGGCGGAAGGTAGAAGAACCAGTTAACTACAGCTCCCAGCTTCAACGATGCGGGGAACGCACGGCACATGATTGCATCTGTGGCATCTGTGGTTCCTAAGATCAACATGCGAGATTTGAAGCAGTGTAAATGAGCCCAAGGATCTTGGAGCCGTTGTACAACTTGAAGGTTGGGAGCTGGAACCACTCGGGAAGGGGTGCCCTCATGATCTTCTCAGATAATGGTGTCTCACGAAAAAACTCGACTCCAGAGAAGAATCCATGGCAACTGATACGACTATGAGGGGAAAAGAAAGACTACTTCGAGGGAATCACCTCCAGAGAGTAGAAGGAGGAGGAAGCAGAAGAGAGAATAAGGACGGAATAACTTGTTACCCTCTTTTCATTCTATGTTATCATTTGTACACAATCATTACATCCCATTTCTTCTAACTAATTCTGTTATCTGGGACCACCTTAGATTGTTACACGTAATCTTTTAGGACAATGGGGATTTGATACGGATAAAATCGTCTGTTGTTCTTAGGGGTGTCAACGGTCCGGGTCGGTGCGGTTTCGGTCTGGTTCCACCGGTTTCGGTGTGAGTTTGGAAGTGACCGAAACCGACCCAATAAGGATTTATCGGTTTCGGTCCGGTGTCGGTTTCGGTGCGGTTTGGGTTCGGGTTGGTACCGGTTTGGATTTATTAGGTTCATTTCGGTTTGGATCGGTTTTTTAAACCGGTATGGAGCCATTAGGAAACAACCAAATGATGAATTGTTGAACTTCGATTTCTTAAATCGATTTGTAACCGGGTTGGTTTTGATTTTTTGTCTAGTTTGAATTCGATTTTCCATACAAATGTATACAAAACTATTCAAATTTTAATTTTTTTAATGAATT
>NW_024870607.1:216708-230489 GCF_013358625.1 Macadamia integrifolia
CTCAGATAATGGTGTCTCACGAAAAAACTCGACTCCAGAGAAGAATCCATGGCAACTGATACGACTATGAGGGGAAAAGAAAGACTACTTCGAGGGAATTACCTCCAGAGAGTAGAAGGAGGAAGAAGAAGAGAGAATAAGGACGGAATAACTTGTTACCCTCTTTTCATTCTATGTTATCATTTGTACACAATCATTACATCCCATTTCTTCTAACTAATTCTGTTATCTGGGACCACCTTAGATTGTTACACGTAATCCTTTAGGACAATGGGGGTTTGATACGTGGTCTCGTGCTCCTACGTGAAGGTGATATTCTCGTGTTTTTTTTCCTGGTTCATGCTTTCTTCATGGTTCAGGTTCTCAGGTGCCACGTGGTCCAGTGAAATCATATCATTACCTTCCCTTCGTTTCGTTTTGAACCTTGTCCTCGAGGTTCAGATATGGAAATTTCTGACGCAGTGCGGTGACGTTCTCCCATGAAGCTTCCTCTAAGGGTAACCCACGCCACTGCACCAGAGCTTGTTTGATAAGGTGACCACGGTGCTGGATGTGACGAAAGTTTAGAATTGTGCTAGGAACTGGCGAGTCGACCTCGTGAGCGAGTGGCACAGGCAGAGAGTAGGGCTGTGTGGTATGATCGCCGATACACTTCTTTAGGAGCGAGACATGAAACACCGGATGAATCCTCAATGCCTCTGGGAGATCCAGCTTGTAAGCCACATTTCCTATGCGAGACAGGACTTGAAATGGACCGAAGAAACATTTGCCCAACTTTTAATGTGCACGACGAGACTGTAGAAACGCAACCCTAAAACGATGCAGAAGATAAAGGAAAAACAAAACAAACAATGCACACTGATTTTACGAGGTTCGGCAAGGTTGCCTACGTCCCCGGTGAGATAAGATCCTGCTTCACTATCAATGGAGAATAGGGTTACAACGCTCGTCCTCACACCTCTCAGTATTGCTTGCATTACAGATAAAGAAACCCTCGCTACAAATATATATAGCGAAAAAACCCTAATCCAGATTAAACTACAATTGCCCTCAAATAAAAAATTCGAACGGGACTGCGCCCCCCTACACCCCCTGCTATGCAGGGGTCTTTTGCCCCCCTTCAACCCCCACAGCCCGCTAATCGGCTAGCGGGACCACCGTCCTGGCTATCTAGGTGCTGCACCAGTACTCCCTGGATTAAACTGCGACGGAATACAAGACATCATACACCAACAGAGACACCGTTTGTTGCCTATAAGGTTGAAGTTTCACAAAGACGTAATCTCCCACCTCGAATTCCCTATCAGTTCGCTTGTTGTCCGCTTGTAACTTCATGCTATCCTGTGTGCCTGGAGAGGGTTCAATTTTAGAACGCGGAGTATTTGGTCCCTAGTTTGGAGTTCCCTACCCACTGAATCCTTTTTGGGGGGCCTCTGGGTACACGGTCATCTTTGGGGGTTGACGACCATACAAGGCCTGAAATGGGGTCATTCCCGCTACGGTGTGAAACGAGGTGTTGTACCAGAATTTTTCCCAATAAGAATTTCACCCACTGGGTCAGCGTCTCGGCGTGAAGCTTCTCAAATACATTTCGAGGCAGTGGTTTAAAACTTCAGTTTGCCTGTTGGTTTGGGTGTGATAGGCGCTGCTCATAGAGAGTGTCGTTCCCTGCAATCGGAACAACTCACTCCAAAACTTGCTAAGGAACAGGGGGTCGCAGGTCGCAGTCACTCATTATGGAGCGAGGGAAACCGTGGAGCTTTGTTATATCCATGGCAAACACCTCTGCTACTTGGGTACTAGTGAAGTTGCTTGTCAAGGCACTGAAGTGTGCGTATTTGGTCAATCGATCGATCACGACGAAGATGGCACTTTTACCCCAAAGTTGGGCAATCCTGTAATGGAAGTCCATTGAAACGTCTTCCTATACTTGTTCAGGTACGGGAAGAGGCTGTAGAAGCCCTGCAGGTGAGATGGTTGTGGGTTTCATTTGTTGGCATATCCCACGGGAGGCCACATATTGTTTGACGAATGTTCGCATCCCTTTCCAAAAAAAATTGGTCGTCACTCTCTTGAATGTTCTGAGGGAACCAGCATGCCCCCAATTGACGATGTATGGAATTCCTTCAAAAATACCTCACATAGAGGAGAATCGGCAGCCAAGATGAGTCGCTGATTGTAGTAAATCAGCCCATTCCAGTGGACATAGCCTACATATGCTCTTGGGTCATTCACCAACCCCTTACAAATGCTCTGTAATTCACCACTGGTAAGTACTTCTTTCTTCAATTGCTCAAGGAACTCCAGAGTGGGAGTAGAGAATGCCAACAAAAGTGAAGTCGGAGTGACCACTCGCGACAATGCATCCATGGCTAAGTCCTCTTTCCCTGGCCTATACATGATATCAAACGAAAAACCCAAAAGTTTGGATATCCAGTGTTGTTGTTCCGGCGTTTGGATAACCTGTTCTGTTAACTCCTTCAAACTCCCCTGATCAATGACTATGGTGAACTTCTGCCCCAAAAGGTAGTGCCTCCAACGCATAACCGCCTATGTGATCACATACATCTTGCGAACGTAGGTGGACGACACTCTCATTTTGGGAGATTGCTTCTTACTGAAGTAGGCAATTGGGTGCCCATTCTTGTGTAGCACGGCGCCGATGCCTTCACCCGAGGCATCTGTCTCCACGGTGAATGGTAGAGAAAAATCAGGTAGTGCTAATACCGGGGTGGTCGTCAAAGCTCTCTGTAGCGTTTCGAATGTACTCTGTGGGGCTGGGTTCCAATAGAAGGCACCCTTTTTTAAGAGATCAATGATTGGGGCGGCTAGATGGGCATATCGTCGTATGAACTTACGGTAGTATCCGGTGAGTCCCAAAAATCTCCTTAGCTCCTTCAAATTTCTGGGCACAGGCCAAGTAAGTACCATTGTGATTTTTATGGATCTATCATCACTCCTTGGGCTGAAACAATATGCCCCATATAGTCGATGGCAGTTTGGCCTAAGGCGCACTTGGAGCGTTTGGCATGGAGTTGATGTTAATGCAGCAGGTTCAAAACCTCTTGAAGGTGGAGCAGCTGGTCTGACCTTGACTGGTTATAAACCAATACGTCGGCGAAGAACACGAGTACAAATTGCCGCAGAAAAGGCCGGAATATGGAGTTCATAGTGGATTGGAACGTTGACAGTGCATTGGATAGGCCAAAAGGCATGACCAGAAATTCGTCGTGACCTTCGTGCTTTCTAAAGGTTGCCTTGTGCACATCCACTGCCCGTATGAGAATCTGATGGTAGCTCGATCGAAGATCAAGTTTGGAGAAATATTTGGCTCCATGTAACTCATCAAGGAGTTTGTCGACGGTAGGTATCGGAAAGCGATCCTTTATTGTGATGGCGTTCAACGCTCTATAGTCCATGCAGAACCTCCATGTGCCATCCTTCTTCTTGACCAGCAGAATCGGCAAAGAAAATGGACTCCTACTCGGGGTGGATTATTCTAGTGGTCAGCATCTCAGTAATGACGCGTTCAATCTCATTCTTCAGGAAGTGTGAGTATCGATACGGCCTTACATTGATTGGCGGTGCTCCTGGTTGCAAGTGCATAGCGTGATATTGGCTTCGGTGGAAGTCCTTTTGGGATGGTGGACGCCGAATCAAAAGATTGTAGCAAGACTTGGAGCTCATGGTTATCACAAGTTCACAACTAAGCATGGGCGTATAGGGTTGTTGTAGCTGGAAAATAATCCTAACATTGCAAATGTTGTAGCTCCAGTTGGAACAGAGTAACCAGGGAGTTAGTCTCGGAAAATAATCCTCTGTTTTTCTCATCCCTGTTTTTCCTTGTTTTGCTACCTGCAGAACGCGACACGTGGACAACTTTAAAACCAACACACCGGATGTAATAATTCTCACCCAATCTTGACTGTTGGCAAGGATTAAAGTATCGGTATCGGTCGCCGTATCGGTCGGTCAAAATTAAGATACGTATCGGAGGGTATCGTATCGTATCGGAGATACACTAAGATACGATAAATTTCGAACGAGCCCATCGCATGTCAAGCGTTTTCCGTTGCCGGTCGTTAACCCCAAGTTGAGGCGTCAATTCCAAGTTTGCATCGGTAGACTTGGCCGAGCCTGACATTTTTATGGTCCGACTGAGATCGGTTTGATTAATAAATGTATCAAGCTTGAGCCTGACACATTTATAATTCAGTAATACACAATGTAACCACTTAGCCCAATGAGCACCCGATCTGCCCGACATATTTATAAGTTTGATTTGAATCGACTCCTTTAAGCCCGATCTAGCTCGACCCCTTAAATACTACTTGTATTTTTTTTTTAATACTATTTTTAGTTAGTCCTTAGGGTATGTGATATGTACAATTTTGATGGTGGTAATTGTTATATGAACATTCATCTTTTTTATACATAGTTTAATTGATTTGAACTTACTAAACTTGGGTTATGTAGACATAGTTTAATTGATTTGAGTTTCGTGGTTTAAATATCGAATACTTTAATAATTTAATTACTTCACGCATCTTTGGCTTAATTCATTTTAACTATGAGATCTTTTTCTTTGTCATCTACATCTTTGCCTCATTTTATTGGTATTCCTCTTCAAGCACATTTAAGAGACCAATTTTAAAGAGGATCTATTTAAAACCCGTTTAAAGTTAAATAGGTCTATAGTTCAGTTAAGGTCCAATTAAGGGCCGTTTATGGTAGCTCGATTAAAGCCCGAAATCGACCAACCCGATTATTAACCATACTATGTCTACGCTTGCTAAGCCCGTTTAGCTAAACAGGCATTCACTGTGCAACCCTAGAAATTGGTCTAGCCCAACTAGGCCTGACCGAGACTAGCCCGGCCCGACCGCTTGACACCCCTAACCCCAAGTGTCGTGCCACGCAACTTTGTATAAAGTTGTGGTGTTGCCACTGTCGATGGATCGGCGCTCCGTCAATATAACTAGTGAAGTGGAGAGTTGTTGGTGATTGCTTCCCTGTTAAGGAATAGTAAGAAAGCTCTGTCGTAGGTGCTTCCTCTGTATGCGGTGTGACTGCTAAATCCAAAGCTTGTGGATCCTCAAATGGGTCTACCTGTGTCTCTTCCTCATTATCGTACTCCAGCAAGAACAACTACCGAGTTTTGTAACGATGGCCAGGCGCATACTTCTCCTTGTAGTTATAGCAGACCCTTTTCCCTTCGCTGTTGCATTTCTGCGGGAGAAAGGTGCTTAATCGGAATGAGTGGAACTATAGCTAGTCCCGGTAATAGCGGTACATTGGATGGTGGGGGTAATGGCAGTATTACTCTGGACATGTTTGGTCGACTCATAGCCCTTCAAATATCAACAAACTTCGACTCTTGTAGAGAAGCTAACCCCACTACCTGGGTCATGCTGGTGGGTCAGAATATTGTAACCTCATTTTGGATGTTCGATCGTAGCCCCGACACGAAGCAGCTAATAAAAGAACAATAATGACCATTACAATTTAAAAAGCAAATCTTAATTAAATCAAATCCTATTACAAAATAAAGGTAAGTTCTTACTAGAAATGACAAAATAAGAATTTATGTAGTGGTATTCACCCAAAAAAAAAAAAAGAATTTATGTATCAGTATCCACAAAATATATATATATATATAGTGTTAAATATATATATATATATATATGGGAGAGGGATAGGTATACCGTCAATATCAAGTATACTAACGGATAGCACTAATAAGAACACATAATGAAGTATCATTCAGGAAGAATATGGGGGTCATTTTAGAAAAAATGAAGAGAAAGATACACACAATGGGTGCTAACATATTTGATATCAGCGGCATACCCGACCTTTTCTCTATATATATATATATATATATATATAGTGTTAAAAGGGTCGGGGTAAGTGGGGCTATATTTCAAACCGAACTCATAGACATGTCGGCTCCATTGGACGCCCCACAGACTAGCTACCCAAGCCGGGCCGTGAACCCTTCATGTGTTTTCTAGGGTTTCATGGCATCTCATAGCGTTATAGACCTATTTGTTCCATAACGCTGACATCTGGAGGACTATTGACTCAATCTGACAAAAGATAGGGACAATATAGTAATTATATATCATCTCCTATTATGGCGGATCCCTGAGAACAAATTAGGGTTTCCGTAATCGCCTGCCCCCATCGGCTATAAAATCCATCTCTTCTGTTCTTTCACATCTTTATCCTTCACCTGATGCAGTGGTAAGTCTCGTTCTAATCAGTGCTCTTCTCTCCATCTTCCTAAGTGTCATTTTTTATCTTTTTCCTTGTTCGTTACCTCGCGATCTATATCTAGGTCATTGTGGTTTTTGATTTTTTTCTGTGTTTTTGACGAACTGAGTAGATTATTGGATCTGCAGAAAACATATTCTTATAATGGCCAATGATGGATAAAAATTGTCCGTACCATCTGAGTGATTCTTTGATGAGAATTCTATCATTGGTTTCTGAGGCTATTTCGTAATGTTATTTGCAGATCTCGATCTCTGTTTCTGTATTTGTTTTTCGTGGTTTTTAACTTTGAAATTCGGTTGTTAGGGTTATTATTGTGCTGTGAAAGGTTATGAGGGCGATGATGATGAAAACTATACCATCAAACTATGAAAGCTTGATCAAAGATCAAACCTTGTTGATGTTATCGAAATCATTACTCTCTGAGCCTCTGTGTACAGATTTTAATGGTGGAATTGTTAGTTAGGGATCAGAGAGAGAAGTAGAGAGAGAAAGGCAACAAATTAGAGTCTCTGGTACGCTCTTTACTATAGCGTATTCAGCGCTGTACGTTGCAGATAGAGAACCGAGTTGAGATTCTGGCATTCGTCGCTTCATCATCGGCGCCTGCATTCAGATGCTCGAACATCCTTGGTGATTGAACCATGTTTTTTCATTTAAATCAAAAAATGGAGATTATGATTCTAAAGTTGCAGAAAATATTTCAACATATGGATTATGAAATCTCTGTCAACAATTGTTGCCATTATTGGATATAGACCTTGGTTCGAAGAACTAAACACAGGGTTTTAAGAATCGGATCCGATATCGTTTCTGGCCGATCTGGAGCGGTGACTGATCCATGTTGGATCTCTAGGTTTAAGGATTGCTTATGGATGATACCATGAATTGAGATTGGACAAGAAAACCAATCTGGGCCGGGTGAGGTGGATCGGAACATTAAATTCTGTCGTTTTGGGTCATCCTGATTGGTATCCGTTGAGGCTAGTCCCAATCTCTTAGATTTGGAATATGCTTATTCTAAGGCTGATTGGCTGATTGAAATCCTCTAGCTGGATTTGAATCAGAATTGAATCGATTGTAAATTATTTAAAATTGATTAATATATAAATAATAAGTTTAAGGTTTTTATATTTAGAATAAATAATTTTAGTAAAAGTAAATAAATTCTGTTAAAAAAATTAAAATAAATTAAAAAAAATTAAAATAACATTCAAACATTTTGAATAAAATTAGGTAAAAGATTATATGTTCATGTTCCCTATGCCTACAGGCCCTCTGAAACTAGGTTGTGTTTGAGCGTTGGGAATGTGGACATCTATAGCCTTACAATTAATAAAAATAAATTTATATAACAATAAACAATTAAATTCTAAGGTTATTTTAATAAAAATTGAAAGAAAAATAAAATTTTCAATTAAAAATTAAATACATAAAAGTTGAAACATTGAAAAATTGAATGAAAAAGGCATTATTTTCTCAAATTTAGAATTTCTTGGAGCAAAGGGTCCAACCATTTAAGTTTGGATTGAATTAAGGGAGGAGAGAGGTGGGGAGTGATGGGTGTTCAATCACAAGTGAAGGAAAATTTTGTCCTTTAAGATTTAAATGGAAGATGGGGGAGTTGTGAATTGGGGAGGGAAGTAAGGTGAAATGGTATATGTCATTTCATGAGGAAACATAATGACATATATTGAGGGCTTTAGAGCATCTTTCACTCATGTCCTATAAAAGATTTTTTTTTTTTAAATGATTTAAAACATGCAAAAGATACATTTATGGATTCCTTGACCATGAATCATTATTGTTGTGGGATAAGTACATTATTGGGAGAGAAGTAAGTTTTATACTTTGTGTAATAAAAAGTAGATTAATAATAACCTTAGATGTGTGGGTGAACTGAACTTTGACGTTTGCCTAGTATAAGTTTTTTCTCCACAAATTGTGTTAGGTTCGTTTACTCGCCCATCTAGAATTATTATTATTCTCTCTTTTACTATACAAAGTTGAAACTGCTTAACTACCTCTTCCTTTATAGTGTTGCATATCCTATTACCATAATAACTCACGGTCAAAGGAAATCCCCTGTACCCTCTCTGTTTGATAACAGTCACACAGTATATGTCTCTCTACCTGTTGGGTGTGGACCTGGTGATTTTTTCCCATACACTTTCATATCTCCGGGTGGATTGAGCTGGAACTTTTAAACTAATAGATGGTGTGGACATGCACTTGAATGCTAATGGAATTGCCAAATGGAAGATTTGAGTTCTTACATTTTTTTTTTCTTACAAACAAAACACTTTTAGTACAGTTCTGAAGGTTAAAAATGCATTGTGATGACATGCCTCATGTTACAAGTAAAAAATTTCTTGCTATATGATTGAAGCAAATTGGTCCATCTGACAAATTTCTATGCTGATCTCCTCACATTAAAATTTTAACTTGGAATAAGTTTGTAAGTGGTTAAACAATGAATTTAAAGTTCTACTAATGACAACGATACCAGTTCATAAGCGAATTTAATAACTTAAAGTTTGATGTAACAAAAATGTCTCTAAATAAGAGTACATCAAATCCAAAAACATATATAGGGTGCAATCTTACGAGTGTGGCAGCAGGCGGCCATTGTACATTTTATCAAGCAACTGCCGTGCATCAGGCCTCCGAAGAAGACCCTTGTTATTGGGTAAACCAGTCCCCAGACAAACTGGGCATACAAGTTTCCCCCTACCTGCATTGCAAGCAAGATGAGATTCTTTAGAATATAGACTGATTTTAGTAAAAATAAAATAAAAATAAATACATGTAATGAGTTCACAATCGGGTAACAGCCACTTTTCTCACAAAACTGAGAAAGGAATTCAAGATCATGACACAATAATGAGTTCACCAGCCACTTTTCTCTGCATCAGCATTTTGAATGGAGTTCAAGTTGAGAATAAGACTCTGCATATCATTTTATATTAATTAAAAGGATCTATCCTAACTTCAGGACCCATAATTGCTCAATGATTCATCTCTTTAACTTCTCATTTGATAACCAACTTTTGTTCAAGTTGAGACCAGACTTTGTAGAGAAAAATGAGAAGGTGAACAATCAGCAGGGATATGAATGGACTCTGGGCTTAATTTAATATCGTTCATAATCTGTTAACTCTTACACCCTATAACATGGGCAAAACTGCTATTGCTTGGATGGTCAACTTCATAATACAGCTTCTTTTCCAGCTTTCCAGACTTTATTTCATGTGACACTAAGATCCCAGCTTAACTTCAAGACCTGTGATTGCTAGCTGGTCCATGTCAAAATCTATTTTATATTTTAGTTTCTCATTCCCTTTCCAACAACAAAATCTGTCAGGATTCTGAAAACTAACTACTCAAAAATCAAAACGTCTACATATCTCTATTTTTGTGAATGTAGAAATCCATAGAAATAGATATAGAATGCCAGTGGAAGCATGGGGACACACAGGTTTATGTGGTGCATAGAGTCACATAAAAAACACAATATCAATAAAAATAGTCCACGCCATTAAATTTTCAGGAAGACAATCAAAGGAAGCTGGTAAACACGAAACGAAACTCATACCGAACACCCACAATGCTCTCACAAGTAATATACTGACAAAGTGATCAAGGAGGCATCATACCATAACAATTTGGACACTCTGTGAACTCATAAACATCTTTTGCTCGTTTCCGGTTAAGAGCCTTCCATTTTCCTGTACCACCACACATATCACCTATATCAAAAGCAAATAAGCATTAAAAACCAGGGTAGACTCTGAAATGGCGTTACAGAGCTGACTGACGACAATGTTTTCTTGAGAAAACCCAGGAATACAATAATTACACTTCCACTTGACAGTATTAAACCCTAGTGCTCTTTAATACACGATTACAAAGAAAAATTAAATTGATCACTTGTCTGAGAAATATGACGACAAATAATATGGAATTGCACTTGTGTGAAAATTAACAAGTATGACCACATGCCCTTGCAAGGAGCCGAGTGGTAAAGTTGGAAATAAATTATGGCATATCAAATCTTGCCACTTGGATGTGGGGTACTTTCAGAATCAAAAGAAATAGATTCTCAGGCAGGGAAAAGGGGGGGGGGGGGGGGGGGAGGAGAGTTCTTATACAACAGTGATTAACTTCAAAAGCAGGGTTTTGAAAGGTAGTCCTGATGCATTTGGGTGTTCTCCCAGAAAATTGATTATATGATCACATTATCCATGTCTCACTGATACTATAAAACTGACTAGGAACAGTCTACACGCAACAAGTATTGCATTGACATCAGCACCTTCAAGAACGGCAGAGTGCAGAAAGACTTAGACAGGTAAATGTGAGTTAATCCCACAAAGACAAAGAATGAAACGATAATTCCGATGAAAGCAAATGCAATTAGGAAATCTCAAGAAAAGATATATAATATGATGGCTAGCATAGTTGTCAAGGCGTCACCAAGGGGCTTAGGCAACAGCCGCCTTGTTGCACTGCATGTCGCCTTGTGTTTCAGCACTTATTTATGCCAACTATCATTTAATATATTATTCATAAATAAGCAAATACCCCCTATTTGAATCCAATAAAAATAGTTTAAAAATAAAATTCCAAAATGATAAAAAGTCAACCCCCCAGTCCAAGAACAAAAACTGGATTTTAGTTATAGGGACAATTTCCAACTTTTAAATGCTGGGGTTTTTCTTAATTATGAAAATTTCATAAATTCTATCATGTTAAAACATTGTTAAAAACCAAAAGTCCAGTAAAATAATATTTTGTTTTGATATTCATAAAATTATTTTCATTCAGGCGATTTTAACAGTATTCTCGCACTTAAAAATAAGTTTGACTGAAGCATAACTTTGTAATTGCAACTCAGATTTAAGTAATCTTAGACTTATTAGAAAGCTGGTTTTATATTATAACTAATACAAAAAGTCTCATGTAAAAATAAAATCATTTGACCAGTCAAATTTATTATAGAATGAGAGCATTTCTCTAAATGTTGATTTTTTATAACTTAATATGATTTAATGTTAATTGTTTATGATTTGATGTGGCTAAATGTTGATTTTTAATGACTTGATGTGGCTTAATCTTGATTTTTTATGATACAAGGTATATATAACTTACTAAATAATGTTAGAAAATAGGAAAAATAAAAAATAACACTTGTTCGCCTTAAGGCGGACGCCTTCTCGCCTAAGTGCTTAGGCAACCCTCCACCGCCTTGGTTCGCCTTGTCGCCGTGGCAACTATGATGGCTAATGTATGAACTCTCTCTGTTTTAATAATGCATCAGCACAAAAATAAATAGGGTAATTTGAAGCGCCACCCTCTGGAGAATGCCACAATTATAAGACCAACCCCTCTGTTTCACCAAATTAGACTCAGACCCCTTACCGTCAGTCACTGTTAAAGAATGATATGAAATTACATTTTTTCCCTTATGACTAAAACATTGATAAGTTACCAGAAAAAGCGCCGCCGGAGAAAGAAGCAGTTCCCAAAGATGGTTCCATCTGCTACGACTGTCAATGGCCTGCGTGTCCTCCATCCTCTTGTCAAATCAAGCATATACGACGAGAAGATGATGGACGAGATCATCCAGATGCAGATCAATGACAATCCAGCAACGACTCTGTGCCACTTTGGGGGAGAGCGCCGCTAATATGGCAATCGCTCTTCTTTAACATTAGGTCTTCCCCTTAATCCCTCCATTCTCTGGGATTAAGAAGATCATTAACAAGAACCTCCTCCTTTGGCTACCATTTCTTCAATCTTTTTGATTCAAGATTCAGAAATCATCCACTCGATCGTCGTGGTCACACGGAAAATCTCCTAATCTTGGGTCAAGATTCTTTCCAAGTCATGACTTGAGAGATTATGCTCCGCCACCATTCCTTGAACCGACGACGTCAACCACTGCTAACAAGCCACCAGTCAGCAAGGAAAGAGAATTTGTGATTAGGGGAAGTCGCCCGAGGGACCGCGGCAGAGTGCGCCGGTGTATGTTGCTGTTGCCCATGTGGGCTGGTGAACCTTTTAGTCCTCACCGTGTACAAGTTACCTGTGGGCTCTGTAGGAAAGTGTTGCATAAGGAGAAGCCGTTGAGCTTCAAGAGCGGTCTCCTTATGCATAGGCGTAGATGCATGTGCGATTTCCAAGAGGAGGTTTACATACATCCGGTATCAACAGATTCCAAGCTTTCCATAGCTCCGAAAATTCCAGATAATGACGACCCATCGGTCAAGAAGGTTCTAGAATTCGAGAAGGAGATGTGGGATCGCTTCCATGGCACTGGCTTCTGGAGGAGCCCTTCTCAGAAACAGTAGAGATCATCAAATCCATCGTTTCTCATTCTCATTCTCATTCTTCCAATAGTCTCTTCCTCTGTTTCTTCTTTGTCTTCTTCTTCCTCTGTTTCTTCAAAAGTTATTAATGGATGTGGGTCATGTGTGGTTGAAAGAGTGGTTTTTTTTTTTTTTCTCAATTTCAATGTACAGAAGGTAGGAATTGGGAAAGGGGGGCTTAGAGCAAGCAATTAGAATTCGATGATGGATGGATTGTGTTCTATGTAAACTTTTCCTTATCATCTCAGGGGTTGAGGCTTTTCCTTTAAGAATTAAAGATGCTCATTCAAATTTCCTTCTAAGAATCGCCGGTGTAAGATAGCCGATATCAATCGTCAAGGAAATTGATATCGAAGCTTTGGCAGAGTAAGAAATCGAATCCAGCATGAGCAAGATGACAAGTTTCGGACGAGTTCCGTCACCGGGTGAAAGAAATAGAAACTTATTACAAGGGTGTTTTAGGTACTTCATATTTAATAAGGGCATTTTGATATTTAAAATAAAATATAATTGCCGACATCAGCATATATGGTATATTCCTTAACAGTGACTGACGGTAAGGGGTCTGAGTCTAATTTGGTGAAACAGAGGGGGTGGTCTTATAATTGTGGCATTCTCCAGGGGGTGGCGCTGTAAATTACCCAAATAAATATGTTATTCAATGATCATGATCAATGATCCTGATCTAGTTATGTCTCATACAGAATTAGGTCTACTAGAGAAGTTATGTAATGACAATGTTTGCATGAGTGGAAGGTTTTTATGACAGTTGAACATAGACATGTGACTCTGAAACTTCCAGGGACCCCCAGCATTTATGCAAGTTCTATAAGTCATAAGACCCTTCTGATCGATGTCCTCAGTGGAGAGGTCTTACAAGGTTTACTCAAGCTTCTCTATTTTTAGATGTCACTGTATCAGTAAACACATTATAAAATGAATTCCTCCAGTCTGAATAGGCTGTTCAACTGTTCAAGTGATGGCAAAAGATATTAGTTGGAAAATGGAAGTTAAATTTCAGCATAAAAGGAGAAAAAAAAATTGTATATCAAGGTCTTACACATGTAAATTATGCAAACACTCAGTGAACTTCCTCGAGAAAAAAATAGTTGCAGGACTTACATATTATGGCAC
>NW_024870608.1:0-61488 GCF_013358625.1 Macadamia integrifolia
AGTGGCATCTAAAATCTGAAAATATTTGAACCATTAATATCTTACCGATTAAAAAAAAAAAACTGTTGTTTTTTTATTGGTTCATTATCGATTTGTTATAGGCTCAGTTTTTATGTTTTCATATTATACTATATAACTGTCATATTATATTATTATATAAAAGCACGAATCTTTCACTTGACTACTTTATCTCTTCTTTTTATCATTTTTTCATTCTCTTTGTTTTCATATTTTTATATTGGGAAATTTACATTCATCTCCCCTCGCGTTTGCTTTTATTACATACACCCCCTCGCGTTTCGTTTATTATAAATAAACCCATCTAACCTAACACCGTGAGTGAAGTGTTAGTTTTTAAAATGAAAAAGACGTTTTCACCCTTTTATATCTTGAACTAAAACATCCTAAATCTAAAGACCATTCAACCTTATTTGATCTTCAACCCTAAAATCCCCAAATCCTATTCTCCCATGTCCGGCAAAGGTGAGAAGGAGAGAAACCCAGGATTATTAACTTATCATAGCACCACCCAGATCACAAATTGCTAAACAGAGGAGAAGAGGGAGAGAGAACTGTTACTGCCAAAATTTTGTATAAGGTTGAGCACCGATCCTGCACAAGAACAGAAAGCAGAGGCCCGGAGGTGTCTCCAGGATTAGTCCTCCGATGCCCAAGTTAGAGACCGGTCGAACAGTTTTTCACAGGAGTAATGGTGTGAGTGTATCGACTTACCCCCTCTGTCTTTTAGGGTTCTTTCTTATAGGATTGCCCCCTTTCCAAGTCCTAGTGGGATACGTCTTCCTACCTTGTGGGGATTCTTCCCTATTGGGGTATCTCTTCATCCTTCTTACATCATTAGAGTCCTTCGCGTGCCTCTCTCGGTTGAGGGGGACTCCAGAGTCCTGGCCGTGGTGGATATCCCTCGACTAGGTGCCACGTGCCCTTGTCTCATAGGATGACTAATTTGGGCGTATCAAAAGCCCCCTTACTGCCACTAAGAAACCCTTCTAGTGGGAGTAACCACACCCTTCTTTTTCCTCTCTTCATGTTCCTTCGGCCCTCTTCATTTGGATTCAGCCTTCGTCCTATCTGAGGTAGGGGCCTTCGGCCAGGTCTACTCGGCCTTAGCCGAAGCCCCAAACCGAGGTGGGGACCTTCGGTCAGGTCTGCTCAGCTTTAGCCTGAGCCCCCAACCGAGGTGAGGACCTTCGGTTAGGTTTGCTCGGCCTTGGCCTGAGCCCCCAACTAAGGTTTTGACCTTCGTGTTGTAACCCCGCAGTCACTGAGAGGGGGGTGAATCAGTGAGTCCAATTCCGATCCCCAAAAACCTATCCGATATCTGGTCAAGAAAAACCTGATATACCTGTCCCTGTTTGCACACAGTCATACGCACACTCAGCTTCTCATAGGCACTTCTAAGTGTACACACCCATTTCACATTCTACGCACTTCAATATAAAATACAAACCACAAGCACCCATAACACAAGGGTTTTACAAGGTTCGACAATTTACCTATATCCCCGGAGTAGTGCCTGTAAAGGCTTCGTACCTACTCAATACACTACTTTTGACTGCACCCACAGTCGGGAGTATCCACACCCAATTTTCTCAAGTCGAAGTTGAGATGGCACTCGCAGTGCCGATACAATGTGTAGCACCCACTACACGGGAGCATCCACTCCCAATACTTAGCACCCACTAAGCACTCACTAAAGAATACAATTAAATTGGATTTATATCAATGCCCTACAGTCAAGCTCTGCCTAGCATATACATCCACAACTAGCTAGCATGCTTACAGTTCATCCACAACTAACCTTAACATACATACATGCATATCATGTAAATCAAAGGTTAGAGAATCTCACAACCGATTGCCTGGGATGACTGAAAACTTGTATTGACAAGTTTGGTGCTTACACCTTCTCTCTCCTTAGCTTCTTGTTCTTCAAAGCAAACACATCCTTGTTTTCTTCTCTTCCTCCTTGGCTTTGAGTTAATGTATCATTAACACACTTCAACCACCTCTTTTACCTCCTTTAATAGCCTAAGAACATTTATCATCAAGTATTCATGTTCATTGAAGGACCAACAAAGAGGGGGAAGAATCTCCTACCAAAACAGTAGCCTTCTTTCACTCAAAACTCATTTTTCTTGCTTCCTTGGTGTAAGGCTTGAAACAATGAAGAACCTGCAACTTGGTTCACCCAAATCCGAGTTAAAATGAGGGAGATGTGACCATTTGAAGTTGGAGCAATGAGATAGCCTGAAATAGAATCTTCATATGAGTGGCGTAGGCTACACCGGCGGCAGGCGCAATAGGGCTGCAAATCTGGCCGTAGATCTCATCAAGGAGAATCTCTTAATCTAGACCGTCCGATTAAAATAACGGATAGTAAATCTCAACCACAAGATTTGAATAAGATAGTCAACTAATGACGTCATGCTGACATCAACGGTTAGCATGCACTTTTTGTTGTCGATCTTTGATTGGTTGCTTTTCCGAATTTTAAGGGAGCTTGTCTCCCACTCACAAATTAAAAGGTTTATCGACCGTTGGATCCGAATCCTCCATGATAGCTTTAATCAGATCTCATGAGATCCTTAAGATCGAAATCTTTTTTTATACCTTTTATGCACGCACGAAACACCACAACATACCTTGATAAGGTGTAGCACCAGTGCATCAAGGATTATGCACCTAACCAATCAAATCCTACGTGCAAGCATCTATCTCGTCTATGTCAGCGCAAAATCTCAGCAACCTTTGGATGGGCATTAAGCCTACGTGGTCGAATCTGGACCATCCATTTCACTTCCCTTAACTCCTCTTTATTACAATCAAGCCCTTGCCTCCATATATTTCAGGGCTTAAAGACCCCCTGCAACTCAGACCTTCAGAATCTCAAAATTACACAAAAGCCCTTCAAATTTCAAAAATAAATTCCGAAAAATCCACCCAACACCGAAAGCAACTGATGGATTTTGGTTTGGATTTTCGAACCGGCTTTACGGAAACACTTATAACTTTTTCATATGATATTCGATTGAGATGAAACAAAGTGCGTTGGAACCATAACTGGACGTTCTACAACTTTTCAGAAGACTTAATCATCTGACTCATCCAAAAAAAAGATTAAAATACCCTTATACCTTTCCAATGACGTATCTTTCTCATACGAAATCAGAACGCGATGAAATCAGACCCGTTCGAAAGATTAGATTTTTTTCGTATTGTTACATAGAGAACACTTCCTTTAAAAAATTTATCTTCAATGCCAAAACTTCCCTCAACTGCCACAAATACCGTAACTTCTTCATACAGTATCGGAATGCGACAAAATTAGATTCACTGGACTAGATAAATTACAATCTATATTTTTTATGAAGAAACGATCTTCCAAAAATGTTATTTTTACTGCCAAAAATGCTTCCGATCGTAAATAGGCCAATTTTGCCAGTTTTGACCCAGAAACCCGCATCACATACTAAGGATGTATCAAACCATTCCATGCATACCAAGTAGTTCTGTTATCTCATCAGTGACACTAAACACTGTCATGTCATCATTTTCATCCACATCACCCAAACTAGCCACATCCTCATCGCCACGTGGCCGAGTTACCAACAAGGATGACCATAAAACAACACTTCAGTCAGGTCTGCTCGACTTTTGCCTGAGCACCCACCCAAGATAAGAACCTTCGGTCAAGTCTGCTCGGCTTTAGCTTGAGCCCCCAACCAAGGTGAGGACTTCGGTCAGGTCTACTCGGCCTTAGCCTGAGCCCCCAACGAAGGTGTTGACCTTCGGTCAGGTCTATTGGGCCTTAGCCTCCAATCGAGGTTTCGACCTTTGGTCATGTCTGCTCGGCCTTGACCTGAGCCCCCAATCGAGGTGTTGACCTTCGGTCAAGTTTGGTCGGCCTTGGCCTAAGCCCCTAACCGAGGTGTTGACCTTCGATTAGGTGACCTTTGGTCAGGTCTGCTCGGCCTTGGCCTGAGCCCCCAACCAAGATGTGGAGTCCATAGTGTGGTACTTTGCTCGTGTGCTTTGCTAGAGTGTACTTCGGGAATCTCGCACAGATGACGTGTACTGCAATTAATGAGGTTAGGGAGTCATATCGATGTAGCTCCGCCTACAAATAGTGTCACTTTCTCTCATTTTGTCGTCTTCTCCTAATTTCTCTGACCCTTCGTCCTTCGTCCTTAATTGTCCTCTGATCTTTGGTTCGGCCAGAGTTATTTAGAAGTATGTTATGTCTAGCTCTTTAGGCAGTAGCCCCTTGTCTTTCGAGGTTGCCGTTTCTAGGCATCGGAGCCCAGGTAAGATCCTAGGGTTGTCCTCAGACTCGTCCTCCACCTCCACATCTTTGGGTGCTTCTTCTTCCTCCACCGCTAGTGACATGAGTGGTGGAGGTATCAGGGAGGGACTTCTTGAGTCCAGAGCCTAGGTAAACGAGTCCCTGGAAGTTGAGGCTAGGAATATAGTGTCCATAATAACCGAAGAAGAGCTAGTGGAGCTTCGTGCTTCTTGTAGTATCGCGGACGAGTTCATCCTTCGAATTCCGAGGCCCGACGATAGAGCTAGCTACCGAAACCCTAAGGAGCTTTGCTTCTATAGGGATGCCTTCAAGGCTGGGCTTCGGCTTCCTTTCCATCCCTTCTTCAGCCAGGTGTTTCGGAACTATGGCATCTGTCCAGCCCAACTGACCTCGAATGGGTGGCGACAGGTTCTCAATTTTATAATCTTCTTCTCTTGGATGGGGAGACCCCTCTCCCTTCCTCTATTCTTGAACTATCTATCTCTTGGTTCCAACAAGGGGGATTCGGGCTGGTACTATTTCTGCCCTAGGAAAGACCTCCGATTTTTTAACCGATACCTGACCTCAATACATGGCTGGAAGTTGAAGTATTTTTTTCTGAGGATGCCTAAGGGGTTCCCCCTCGGTAATACTTGGGACATCCCAGATCTGAAGGACGTGAACTCTACACCTACCCTCTTCAGGACAGATGCAAAGTCACTGTTGATGGCTAAGGACAAGACGCTTCATTGGCCTGTCGAGTCTAGTAGCCTCCAGTTGGATGCCTTTTTGTTCCTGTTCGGGCTTAGCCCTGGTGAGTCCTAGGTTTGCTCGAGATTGTTTTTTCTTTGGATTTTCTTTTTCTCGTACTGATCTTGACCATCCTTATTGTAGTGCAACTTTCAAGAGCAGAAGCCAGGGAGGCCATGGCTGAGAGGCAGGCCCAGCTGAGAGAAGCCAGGGCCCAAGATGCCCAGCAAAGGCAGTAGAGGAAGGGGAAGAGAAGGGGGGCTTTCACTTCCGATGCCCTCCCGAAGAAGAAACCTAGAGCCAACAATCCCACTGCCGAGGCAGTCCAGGCTCTAGAGGCTCCTAGTCGCGTTACATCCCCTCCCTTAGTGTTAATCTCCGAAGCCCAAGGGTGAGCCATTCTCATGCTAAAGTCGGATTAGTCCCTCGGTGGTCCATCAAGGAGGGGGAGACACGTTCCATCGGGCGGGTTACCCGAGAGCTCGTGCAGAAGGAGAGCCTACTAGGAGATGCTACCGAAGCCCAAAGCCAGGGACCAAGGCCACGGTCACCAGAACTTGTGTGTTAATGGCAGCGGTAATCTTTGACATTCGGCCTTGAAATTTTTTTTCTTTTCTCGTTGTAATTTTTTTCTAACTATTGATATCTTTTAGGCTCAGAACCAGGTGGGCCAGCTGACTATCCAAGCCAAGGCCTTGGCTTGGGACCTCGAGGTGTCCTAGCACGAGAAGTCGACCCTCGACAAGGAGCGTACCATCCTCCTTGAGAAAGTGAAGCATCTGGAGGCCGACCTCCTCCGCACTCAACAGGAGTGCGATTGGAAGCTCAAGGAGTTGGAGGCGAAGATGGCTGCAAGGCTAAAGGAAGCCCGAGCTGTCAAGAGCTACAAGTCTTCTGAGGACTTTTGGCAGGTGGTCAAGTGTGCCATCGCCCCCGGGTTTATCATGGGTGTCATCGATGTTCGAGACTGGATCCTCGAACATCATCCCGAGATATCTTTCGAGGGGAGTGGCCTCATCTTCAAGGTGGACGCTGACGCAGCTCTTGCCGCCACCAAGGCCGCAGATAACTAGGATAACGACAATGAGGGAGAGGGGGTCCAACTGTCTCATGAAGTTCCGCCGACTCCTGGGCGAGGAGACTCCGACAGAGATGTTGTTGACCCTGTTGGGGACAAGGCCACCCCCCGGCAAATGCTCAGTGAGGTTCTTCTTTTCTTGTAACTTCGGCCTTTGGGCCTTTTTTGTAACTTTGGCCTTTAGGCCTCATGTAATTTTGGCCTTCGGGCCTCTTTGATGAATGAAATATCTTTTTTCTTCCTTTAGATTCCCTTGTATTCTTGCTCTGCTTTTTTTTTTTTTGCAATCCCAATGATTAATTTTGAACCCAAAGGGTTGTCACAGGTCTTTGGCCACAGGTAGGCGTATGAAGGCCGAAGCTCTTATGCAAGTGAGTTTTAAGTGGCAACCAACCTTAATTACAAGGATCGGTCTTGGCGGGTTGTTGGTCCGATGGTTGGAGCATAAAGGCCGATGCTCCCATGCATGGGAATTTTTAAAATCCTTTCGTATCGATATATATATTCTACGATACATACCGATATTCACCAATACACTATCGATACGTATTGATACTCTATGAAAAATATAAAATCAAAGTGAAATATACATTTCGGTACGTGTTGGTACGTATCGGTGAGTATTTGTATGTATCGGTGAGTATTTGTATGTATCGATGGGCACGTATGAATGAGTATTAGTACATATCAGTGAGAATCGATATGTATCGATCGATACGTATCGATGAATATCAATACGTATCGATGAGTATCGGTACATATCGATGAGTATCAATATATACCGATACAGTGCGCTACGGTCATATAATGGCGAAGATGGGTATTTTTCTAGAAAACACGATTTTTTGAGGTGTTTTTATTCCAAAGTTGCTGCCAGCCATATTTCTAACTAAAGTGAAAATCAAGGTTATGAACAAGGATTTTACATTTATGGGACAACTACAAACCTTGAATTCTTAGTGCGATACCCTTAATTTAGTGTTTATGCATAATACATGTTATCAATAGCTTTTTTTAATAATTTTTTAATGCAAAAGTGTTTAAAAAGGTGTTTCATATCCATTTTTGTGCATATCTTTAGCATATCTTAGCGTATCTTTGATACGATACGATACCCTCCGATATGTATCTTAATTTTGGTTGATCGATACGACGACCGATACCGATACTTTAATCCTTGCTCCCACGCATATCTCTTAAGAGGTTTTTTCCTTCTGCCCCATCCACTAGTGCTTCCCTTATGACCGAAGAATGAGAGGCACTGTTGGCGGGCCTCAACTTCGAGTGGGCCTTTGGTAGGGCATGCTCGGCCTTGCCCGAGCCCTCGATCGAGGGGGTTCCTTCGGTCAGGTCTTCTCGGCCTTAGCCTGAGCTCCCAACTAGGGGTATTCCTTCGGTCAGGTCTGCTCGGCTTTGGCCTGAGCACCCGACTGATGGATGTACGTTTCATAGTCATTATCTAGAAACAATTGCCGTAAACCAGCTTATATATTCTGAAATGAAAATCCTTCGAAAAGCTTGATATGGAGAACTACAAATTGAAAGTGTTTATGAAGCAAAAACAAAAACTAAGTAAATGTGCATGCTACGACTACTGATAAAACTTCCTCAGGTTCTTCGAGTTCCATGATCAGGGTACCCTTTCTCCCCCCATAGTCTCCAGGTGATAGGACCCTGGTCGTATTATTCTGGTGACTCTATAAGGTCCTTCCCAATTTGGAGCCAACTTTCCTTTATGCTTTGGGTTTTATAACTCCGTCCTTCTAAGGACAAAGTCACCTATTCTAAACTCATTTCTTCGGACTTTAGAATTGTAATGCCTTGCAACCTTTCGCTGGTAGGTGGTGATCCTTTCTTACGAGACTTCTCGTTCTTCATTCAGGAGGTCTAAATTAGCTCGAAACCCTTTATCATTTTCTTTTTCATCGTAGTACTAAACTCGATGGGTCGTGGCTCCTACCTCCACTAGGAGCACAGTTTCGGCGCCGTAAGTTAAATTGAATGGTGTTTCTCCAATGGTGGACCTTTTAGTAGTGCGGTAAGCCCAAAGGATGTTGTGTAGCTCTTTTGCCCATAACCCCTTGGCATTATCTAGCATTTTCTTTATTCCTTGAAGCTGGGTACGATTGGTTACCTCCGTTAGCCCGTTGGTCGATGGGTAACCGATGGATGTTTTTCTATGGTCGATTCCGAGGGCTTCACAAAATGAGTTAAAAGTTGAGTTAGCGAATTGAGTTCCATTGTCCATTACCACCACTTGGGGGATCCCGAATCGATAGACCACTGCCCTCTCGAAGAAGTCTCTTATATTCCTTTTGGATATCGTAGCAAGTGCTCTAGCTTCTGCCCACTTCGTGAAGTAGTCAACCGCCACCACAACAAAACTTTCTTTGCCTCGTGGCTATTGAGAATAGGCCCAGGATGTCCATTCCCCACATAGCAAATGGTATCGAGCTAGACAGGGGGGAAAGCTTGGTAGCGTGCTGCCTAGGGACGGGGGTAAACATCTGACACTTAATGCATTTCCTGATGAATTCCTTTGCATCTTTCCTCATGGTCTACCAGAATAGGCCATGCCTCAGTACATTGTGACCCAAGGCTCGGGCTCCCAGATGTTGGTCATATATCCCTTCGTGTACTTCTCGGAGCGCATATTCGGCGTCGACAAGGTTCAGGCACTTAAGGTATGGTGTGATGAACCCTATCTTGTACAGCATCTCATCCTTCAATAGAAACCGCGCTGACCACATTCTTACCTTCCTCGCCTCATCCTTATCTTTGGAAAGCACTTCTTCCTTCAAGTACTTGATTATGGGATCCATCTAGCTAGGGCCGTCCTCACCAATGGGTAACACCACTTGGGCACTTTCGATGCTTGGTTAAGGTAACACTTCAAAATCCACCGATCGTCTGAGGTTCGCAAAGTCAGAGGTGGCCAACTATGAAAATGCATCTGCACTGGCATTCTCCACCCGCGGCACCTACCTTACCTCGAACTCTTTGAAGGCTACCAATTTCTGTCACATCGCCTTCAAGTATTCGGCCATCCTTTGTTTTTTTACTTCATAGTCTCCATTCAATTGTCGAACCACGAGCTGCGAGTCACTGTGCACCACCAACACTTGTAGTATCAAAGCCCGTGCTAGATTAATTTTGGCTATCAGTGCTTTATACTCAACTTCATCATTGGAGGCACTGAAGTCAAACCGTAAGGCGTACTCGACCTTGAATCCTTCAGGGCTAACTAGTATGATCCCTGCAACGCTTCCCGCTCGGTTAGATGCACCATCCACATACAATGTCCAAGTCTTCCCTGCCCAAGCCTCGACAACCTCCTGGGGTTTATCTGGGAGCGTTGTCTCAGCTATGAAGTCAGCTAAGGCTTGTACTTTTATCGCAGTTTTTAGTTTGTATTGGATGTCAAATTCTCCCAACTCTATCGCCCAATTTAGTAGGAGGCCAGACGTATCCAGCCTTTGCAGTATTTTTTTTAGGGGTTGGTCCATGAGCACGCATACTGTGTGTGATTGAAAATAGAGCCTCAGCTTTCTTTCTGCTATCACCAGTGCGCATGTCACCTTCTCCATCTTTCTGTGTTTTGTTTTTGTGTCCAAAAAGGTTTGACTAACGTAGTATATTGGTCGTTGTTGTCTTCCTTCTTCCTTTATCAGTATCGCGCTTACCACCACTGCCGATACAGCTAGGTGTAACTGCAAGGTATCCCCGGTGTTTGGTTTCGTCAGTGGCGGGGGCGTCGCTAAGTACTCCTTCAACTATTTGAAGGACTTCTCGCATTCCTCCGTCAATTCAAACTTTTTGGATCCCTTCAAGGCTTTGAAGAAAGGAAGGCACTTGTCAGCTAACCGAGACATGAACCGTCCTAGGGTGGCGAACCTGCCTATCAGCTCCTGGACTTGCTTCATATTCTATGGTGACCTCATATCTTGAATGGCCTGTATTTTCATCGGGTTGGCTTCGATCCCCCTCTCCGAGATGATGAAGCCAAGGAAATTTCCCGATGCTACTCTGAATGCTCACTTCTTTGGGTTCAGCTTCATGTCGTATTCCATCAATACTTGGAATGCCTTCTCTAGGTCTCGGATATGGTGTTTTGCCTTTAGGATTTTCACAAGTATGTCATCCATGTACACCTCTATGGTTTTGTCGATCATCCATTTGAAGATCTTGTTCACTAACCTTTGGTAAGTGCCCCTGTGTTTTTTAGCCCGAAGGGCATTACTTCATAGCAGTATAGGAACCCCTCAGTTACGAAGGATGTCTTCGGGACATCGACCTCGCACATCTTAATTTGATTATACCCTGAGTACTCATCCATGAAGCTCAATGCCTCATGTCCTGAAGTGGCATCGATGAGAAGGTCTATCTTCGATAGGGGATAGCTGTCCTTTAGGCAGACATTGTTTAAATACATGAAGTTGATGTAGATCCTCCACTTCCCGTTTGCCTTCGGGACCATAACCACGTTGGATATCCATTCGGGGTATTGGATTTTATGGATGAATTTGCCTTTAGCAACTTCTCTATCTCCTCATTTATCTTCTACTGCCTCTCGGGGGTGAAGGTTCTCTTCTTCTGTTGTACCAACTTCTTAGTTGGGTCGACACTCAGACGATGCTCTATTACCTCTCGGGCTATTCTAGGAATGTCCGAGGCTGACTAAAAGAAGACATCAGAGTTGTCTCGGAGAAACGAGATGAGCTTTTCTCGTTGTTGCCTTGGAATTAAGGCCCCAACTTGGAATTGGCGAGTGTTATCCCCTTCTTCGACATCAACTTGTACCAGCTCTTCTGTCGGTTCCCCCCTCTGATAACTTGTGTCATCAAGCAAATCTTCTATCGGGAGCGTTTTGCTTGCCTTTTCTTTTCCCCATAAGGTGGTGACATAGCACTTTCGGGATGCCTCCTAATCACCTCGACACTCACTAACTCCATTCTTGGTTAGAAACTTCATCTTGAGGTGTGGTGTGGAGACGATAGCCTTTAGCAGGTTTAAGCCGACTCTCCCTAATATGGCATTGTACGCCGAGGTGATGTCCACTATTAGGAAGTTGATCATGACTATTACTTGGCGATCTCCAATGCTAGCCCTTACTGGTAACTCGATTGACCCCTCTACTTTGACCAGGGCACCTGAGGACCTTTGCAACTGATGTTCGACCTTCTTCAACTTTTCTCTGTCTAGGCCCATCTTCTGAAAAGCTTCGAGGAATAGGATATCAGCTGAGCTGTCGTTATCCACCAAGATCCTTTTTACTCTACAATCGGCTAGGGTTATGGTGACTACCAGGGCATTGTCATGTGGCGTTTGCACCCCTTCCAGATCATCATCTGAAAAGGAAATAACTGTCCCCATCTTTGCCTTCTTGTTTGACCAATCGGCTACATGTACGCTTCTCGCATAGGCCTTCACTTTCCTGACCGAGATGAAACTTTCTCCAATGGCCAAGCCTCCACTGATAGTCGTTATAACATTGGTTGGGATTTTTTTATCATCCTGGGGGTGATGGTCAGCTTCCTCGGGCATCCTGTCCCTTTGTCATTCTCAGTTGCCTCTGCGGGCTAGCCCCCTTCTTTCATAGTGGCCTCTGCCATCTCTTGGGTGGTTGTCCCTATGGTCATGATCGTCTTGGGCATCTTCCTTTTCGTTGTCTACAAATTGACCCAGATATCCTCTTCGGATCATTCCTTCTATTTTCCCCTTAAGGTGCCAACAATCTTTAATGTCGTGGTCGTGGTCTCTGTGGAAGCGGCAATATTTGTCCATGTTGCGCCTCTCGAGATGTCATCCCATCTTCCCTAGCCACTTCATGGCTCTGGCATCCGGGGAGTCTTTTATTTGCTTTAGCACTTGCGTCCATCTTTGGTTCAGGGGTGTATACCTTTCAATCTTCTTCGGTGGACTACCTTCATGAGGCTTATCATCACCTCTTGAGGTCCTTTTCTTCCTTGCCTTCCCCTCAACTTCTTCATCAGCCTGAAGGGTTTCTTCCATTTGAATGTACTTATCACACCGAGCCCTTAACTCAGCTAGGTTCCTCGGTGTATGCTTCGCCAAAGACCTTTTTAGCTCTTTGTCTTTGTTTCCTCCCAATAGGACTGTGAACTCTTCTTTCGGGTCCAGACCTCTGATAGTATCTTCTCCTGTTAGAAGCGCTTTATGTAATTTTACAGTGAATCTCCCTCATGTTGTTTGACGTTGGTTAGTTTAATGTGGTCTTTTGAAGGGGTTGGTTACTGGAGAACCCCTTCATGAAGAAGTAACTCAATTCACTGAAGTTGTGAATTGATTTCGTCGGCAAGCGGTTGTACCATAGCCTTATCACTCCTCTGAACGTCAAAGGCAAGGCGCAACACATGATGTTTTTTGAGACTCAGTGGAACTGCATCACAACCTTAAAGCATTCCAGATGATCAATGGGGTCCCCAGACCCGTTGTAGGGATCGTATTTGAGTAGACAAAAATTGACCGGGAGCGGATCCTTCATGACCTCATCAGCTAGAGCCATGTCATTGGTGAGATACGATTTATGAGTTCCTGTCTGGTTTTCTGCTACCTTATGGATTTCTTCCTTCAGGTCTAGGATCATCTGCTTCAACCCTGGGTCTTCATATCTCTGTCTGTCTCCTTGGCTCGGTTCTTCATGCCCAGCCCCTGTAGCGCGTCGCATCCTTTCTTTGAGTGCGGGGCTTTCCCTTGTGGCTCGATTTCAAGGATTTCGGTCGGACCTTATCGACCCCGAGCTACTTCAGTCCTCGGCTAGACATGGGAGCCTCGCATTGCCCCATCGGTATTTTAAGAGACGACCTTGGAGATCTCCTTCATTATCTCGGCCATTCAGTCATACTTCTCCTGAAGGGCGTCGAACTGCTCCCTAGTCACATAATCCTACTCTCTAGGAGGAGGTAGAGGATTACTGTCTCTACGCACCGAATGTTGGATCGAACACTGATCCCTCATAGACCCTTCCCGATCATCATTTCCCCATTCTTCACTGACGTCCACCGAGGGGGGGAGAGATTCTGAAGGTTCCCCCTCATTCATATTCATACTCGGTGCTGCTCTTGTTTTCTTACGATTGTAGGTTTTCCCCACCATTACTATGTCGTTCCCACAGACGGTGCCAATCTGTTACTGTCAAAACTCTGTATGAGGCTGAGCGTTGATCCTGCACAAGCACAGAAAGCAGAGGCCCGGAGGTGTCTACGGGATTAGTCCTCCGATGCCCAAGTTAGAGACCAACCGAACAATTTTTCACAGGAGTAATGGTGTGAGTGTATCGACTTACCCCCTCTGTATTTTAGGGTTCCTTCTTATAGGATTGCCCCCTTTCCGAGTCCTACTGGGATACATCTTCCTACCTTATGGGGATTCTTCCCTATTGGGGTATCTCCTCCTCCTTCTTACGTCGTTAGAGTCCTTCGCACGCCTCTCTCTCTGTTGAGGGGGGCTCCAGAGTCCTGGCCGTGGTGGATATCCCTCGGCTGGATGCCATATGTCCCTTTCTGGGATGCCATGTGCCCTTGTCTCACAGGATGACTAATTTGGGTGTATCAAGAACAAATGATATTTTGAAGAGAGAGAAGGCTTACCAAAAACACCAAGATCATATCCAAAAAGAGAACCTCCGAGCGCAGCAATGCAACAGGCGAAGATAAAATTATTTGTGAAATACTCATAGAGGTGAGCCCTCTTTGCAACCGCAGGGTCCAGAAATCCTCCTCCTGCCATTGATGATAAAAATAGATCACCCTTTCTCTTTCAAGCTTCGTCTAACCTCTCTTTTCCTTTCTCTCACTCTCTCCAATTACATCAAGAATCATAACAGAAGAACAAACTGAACCCATCCCCTTGGGGGGGGGGAAATTGAAAGAAGAGGGAAATAAAGAAGGAAATCCTATGAAGCGGAGGAGAGAACTCAAGAACTTCCCAGTTCTCAGAAGACATATATATATATATATGTGCTTCAATAGACTCTACAGTCAATCAGTATTGAAAGTGAAAAGCTAAACAAAAAAAAACAAAAAATCTAAAATCGAGAAAGAGAACTAATCTCTAGTGATTTTATCTCAGGAACTGGACAACCCTCACATCCTCTTTACACGGCTTATTAATCTGATCTCTAAATTTAAACTTTCTCTTTTATTATAGCCAACTATGTAAGAACTTGGATTGGTTTTGGATAACTAGATTAGGAGAAGTAAATCCATCCACTAACTAACCAAGTAGTTAGTGGGTTTGTTGAAAGGGTGTCAATTTCAAACCGAAACTGAATACCAAAATCGAAACCGAGCCAAATTAACAGGATCAAAACCGAACCAAATTTATTCGGTTCAAATTCGGTTTGAATATGTGAGTATGCTATTCGGTTTGGCTTGGTTTCGGTTTAGGGTGTCAGAACCGTCGGTTCGAAACCAAATCGAACCGAATTGCTCTTATCATTTAAGAGTGTTTTTTGCAAGTTCTTTTTTTTTTTTATGTGGTAAGTGTTTTTTGTAATTTATCATCACATATTTAGAAGCTAAGATAATTTTAAAGTTAGCAATGGCCATAAGGCCCATAACTTGAGCCCATTATGGCTTTTGGTCCATCATAGTCATGGTTTAAAAGTGGAATCGTTTTCATAACTGAATTAAAACTGAGGTATAAAACCGAATTAAAACTGCATATCAGAACAGAATTAGAATTGAAATCAAACCGAGCCGAATTGAATCAGTTTGAATATCTACATACGAAACAGAGTCCGTTCTCGGTTCGATTGTGGTCCACCTTATCATCATTGGGAACCGAACCAAAATCAAACCGAATAACCAAAACTGAATCGATTGACACCCTTAGTTTGTTGGGCTTCAACTGTAACAACGGGTAACAAGTTTATTTGCATGAAGAAGAAGGATTGAAAAGTTGTAAATCCGAAGAGCAAGAGACATGGACGATCACAGTAGACATGGAAGAATAGGATTTAGGGATTTAGGGATTTTAGGGTTGAAGATATAATAAGGGTAAAATGGTCTTTAGATTTAGGATGTTTTAGTTCAAGATATAAAAAAGGTAAAAAAATCATTTCCATTTTAAAAACTAACATCTCACTCACGCTGTTAGGTTGGATGGGTTTATTTGTAATAAACGAAACGCGAGGGGATAAATGTAATAAGGACAAATGTAAGGGGAGGTGCATGTAAATTTTCCTTTTACATAAATTATTGGTACTTTTTATTTATCTTTAATTATTGTCACCCTTTTATTTATTTTTCCTTCCTTCTCTCAAACTCTCCCCTTCCACTATCCATGATCTCCCCTCATATCTATATTCTATATATGCACACACTCTCTCCCACTTAAGATGACACTATATTTTTCTATTTTCCTCGTTTCTCCTCTTTCCTTCTCTCCCGAAATTTTTCCCTTCCCACGAATCCCCTCTTTTCTACACTCTCCTCTCTGCCCTCTTCCAAACTCTTTCATTTTTCTTTCTTTTTTCTCATAAAACTCTTATCCCTTCCTTAGGCCTCACGTTCCTACACTACCAATAGATTCTTTCCCCTCCTCTCTCTCTCTCTCTCTCTCTCTCTCTCTCTCTCTCTCTCTCTCATGTTTCAGTCTTGAATCAGATCAGCATTTCCCTCTAGAAGGTGAACACAAACCTACCTTCCCACTCACTCTTTCCCGACAATGACCCAGGTACTCGCAACTCTCTCTCTCTCTCTCTCTCTCTCTTATATTTCAGTCTGGAATCAAATGGCTATTGCTTTCAAATTGTTATTGTTCGAATTTGCAAAACTAGGGGTTTCTTTCTCTATGTAATTAACACACACCTTTCTCTTTTTTTCTTCTTTTTCTTCTTTTTCTTCTTCTTCTTCTTCTTCTTCTTCTTCCTTCGAGTCAAGCGATCAGGATTATCTATTGCCTGTAAGAGATTTTGCCTTTGACTTCTTGCCGTTTTACTATTCCGTTTTCTATGTTGGGAATTTCATTTTTTCCGTTGTTTGTTAATTGAGCATAGATTAAAGGCACGCCTGCCTTTCTACTTTCTTCTCTCCAAAGATTTACTATTTTTTTTTTTCTTAATGTTGGTACTTTATTGTTTTTGTTGTTTGGGCCGGGCCGTCCTTAAAAAGGGCCCTTTGCTGAAATTCCAGAATATCAACCGGTAACTATTATGAGTCTAGTGCATCTACCTATCTATATCTATAGAATAGATGTACATATATATGTGCATAGCGACTCATTCAGGAAGAAAAAGAGTGACTTGGGAAGTCTAGGGTAAGGTAAAATGGTTAATAAAATTATTATTTATATTTGAGAAATATCAATGCAATGAATTGCAACTTTAATCTAATTGCTTTTTTAATTTAATCTCTCTCTCTCTCTCTCTCTCTCTCTCTCTCTAATAGAAGAAACATAGATTGGAACTTTACCCTGTCAGCATACAGTTTATTAAAGATGAAGAGAAGGAACAAAGAAAAACTCAAAAATATATTGTCATACCTAAGAATACGGTAAGTACCAAACCTGCCTGGGAGATCGGTGATGTGTCCCCACTAAGAATACGATAAGTACCAAGAGGTTTAGGAGATCAGTGAGGGTGTGTAAATTTTAGTTCCACATCACCTAAGGAGAGATTACTGAGTTAGTTAATAACATCTAGCCTCCTTAATATGGCACAATGCGTTTTAAAGTCTTGAGACTCATAAGCCAAAGAGGACAATATTGTGCAAAGTTAATGGAGTCGGGGCATTACAAATGATATCAAAGCAGACCCACATAGTGTGTGGGGCCACAGCAGGGACACTGTGCCGAAATGGGGAAAGTTATGACACCCAAGAATACGGCAAGTCCCAGACTTACCTGAGAGATCGGTGAAGTGTCCCCACAAAACATATGGCAAGTATTAGGAAGTTTGGGAGATTGGATACATTTGTCAGTATTATACTTTAAAATTTAACAAGAGAACTTCTCTATTCTTGTAGAGTGATGGTACGAAATATAGAACAGATAGATTTGGCAGCTTATGCTATAGCAATGGAAGGGCTTTTTGCCAAGGAATCTCAACTAATGAGTTCTGACTGTAAGTTCACTATTTGTGAGTTTGTGCATGTATCCATCTTATCTCTTTCTCTTACCATTAGAAATGTGCATGAATTTTGTTGCAAATGAATATATCCTTTGTTAGTATACACTCTTCGTCTGGAGTTGTAGAAGTTGAGAAAGATTTAACCTTTCAATCTCTAATTAGTGGTGAATTACTAGGTGGTGCTTCTTCCAACTTGTCTGTTTGTTCAAGTTTTACACTAACCCATATATCCTTCATTTCATTAGGCTTTTTTTCTTTTTTCCCTAGTGCCTACTTGGACCCACCACTATGGTGGTCCAAAGGGGAAGTGAGTGCCCATTGGGCCCAAAGGGGTGGGAATAGTGGGGACTAGTGGTGCATGGCAACACCGGTGCACTTAAAAAGGGAGTTAATCCACTGATCAATCCCTGGGCACGCTCTTAAGCAAGCAATGCCAAACCGCTGAGCTATTGCCCAGGTGTGCAATTTGGTTCTTTCTCATCATTTGACGGAATCAATTTAGCACAGTAATAAATGATGCTCACTCAAATTTCTTCTTTCTTTTAATTCTGTTTATAAATTTTGTGAAACCACTATTTCAGCTTAAGGAGAATAACTGGTCTTAAGAGGCTTAATCTCATGTCTTGTGTCTTTTTGGCTCACTTATAGATTAAGAAAATCACAATCTTCACCCTTGTTGAAAATTATGTATTTTATTACGATTTGGTTATTTATCTATATATAGGTCACCTTTCTTCAAAGGGCGAAGGAATTTTGAGTGGCTAGGGACTAGTAGCACCGGTTTATTGGTTGCACTATCTGTTTTAGAGTGAGTGTTATTTTGAATGTCTCTCCTTTCCACATCTAGAGGAACTCTCTTTTTTACTATCTTTTCAAGTGTAATTAAACTGCACATCCAAGAAAGAAAAATCCAAGGGGAAATCACACATTCAATCTCAAGAATGACAGGGATTTGTACTAAAGCTATAGCATCAAGATACATTTGACGCATATCTCTTACTCCTCCAATAAAAGATGGCGATAAAACAAACTTTGTCACAACTTGATCACTTCTTGTTTCCCCATCTAAACCACTATCAACTATTCCTTGATATAATTCTGCTTGGATATTTGACTGCTTTGATCGAAAAAAATATAATCGTGTTGCTTCAATTTTGATATACATATCTACAAATATTGATGTAGCAACTGACTAACATATAAAAGAATAGAGTAATGATCATCTCGAATTTGAAGTTTATAACAATAATATGCTCTGGGAGATACCCTGTTCTTTTTACTCTTATAAAATCCTACAATTCATAATATAAAAATTAATTTTAATTATTATTTTTAATCATATATTAAAAAAAAATATAATATTTAAACATACCTTCAAAGGTGTCTTCTCTATTAAATATATATTTCTCTCTTGTTATATCATGCAGAACTGTGCATGGTTCACTCTTTTTCTTAATGCTTCTATGCCAACGGACTCTATTTGGGTATAAAAGAGGATATTTGTTCCTTGGTTAATTGTAATCTCTTAGTTTGATATTTTTAATTTGCTTTCAGGTCAAATTCTTATAAGAAACAACACTTAAGGATGGGGTAAGATTAAGGGTGTCAATTTCAAATCGAAACCAAAATCGAAACCGAAACCAAAACCGAGTTGAATTAACCAAACCAAAATCAAATCAAATTTATTTGGTTCAAATTTGGTTTGACTATGTGAGTATGCTATTCGGTTTGGCTTGGTTTCGGTTTAGGGTGTCAGAACCGTCGGTTTGAACCGAAACCGAATCGAATTGCTCTTATCATTAAAGAGTGTTTTTGCAAGTTCTTTTTTTTTTTTTTTTTTTTTTTTTTTTATGTGATAAGTGTTTTTTGCAATTTATCATCACATTTTTACAAGCTAAGATAATTTTGAAGTTAGCAATGGCCATAAAGCCCATAACTTGAGCCCATTATGGCCTTTGGTCCATCACAGCCATGGTTCATAAGTGGAACCGTTTTCATAACCGAATTAAAACCGAGGTATAAAATCGAATTAAAACTGCATATCAGGACAAAATTGGAACCGAAACCGAACTGAGCTGAATTGATCGGTTTGAGTATCTAAATATGGAACCGAGTCAATTCTCAGTTCGGTTATGGTCCACCTTATCATCATTTGGAGCCGAACCAAATAACCGAAATCGAACCGATTGACACCCTTAGGTAAGATGCTAGCCTAGCATATTATAATTACATGCGGTTAACTTTATCTGTTTCCTATAAATTTCTTCAAAATGTGTTCTAAAAGCAAAGGCATAGCTCACTAGCTCAGTCAATTTTCTGGTGATGGTTGTAATAAATTGGAACTAAAATGTGTGGTTTGCAATTTCCATCATCTCTTCTTCAAGATGCGTTCTAAAAAATTGATGGGAATGGTTGTAATTTGACTGGGGTAGTTTCAATTGTTTTTCTTACTGACAACCAATTCATAAAGAAATTAAAATGGTCTAAAATATTTTTTTTTTTTTTTTTACAATATGAATCTCTCTCTCTCATATGCATGTGCGTTCTTACATGTTTTAGTTCCATATGCATGTAAAACAAAGTTATACATTATAATTTAAATATGAGTCTTTAATTCAATTGGTAGAGTACTTGTGGTGTGAAAAATGGTTTCATACCTCAACAGAATGGTGATTCGAATCCACCAAGCCCCTTATCTATACTATTTTAACCTCAACGGCAGGGTCATGGGAATATATATATATATATATATAGATTGAAAAAACATAATAATTTTTTAAATGAATTTTGTAGGAGGGAATGGTTGACTTTTGTAATTTTTTCAAGATATTGACTAATGAGTTAGACCAAATTAACTAAAACATATGGGATAAATTAGAAATTTGATTAAAGTGACAAAATTTACTCAAATAATATTGAGTTTCAATCAAGTCACCCATGTAAATAAGAAGATTTAAAAATCAACTAAATGTTTAAAAAAGATTTCTTCCTAAATTCTCTCTCTCTCTCTCTCTCTCTCTCTCTCTCTCTCTCTCTCTCTCTCTCTATATATATATATATATATATGCAAGAGTTTGGTCACTAAGAAATTATTTGAGATTGTCGACTAAGGTAAATAAGTGAAAATACGATAAAATATATAATTTTTGTCCACAAAAATATTCACACTAAAAAAATGTTTCACCACGTGTGTTTTTACTTGTATATATACTTATTGATAAATGTAAATATATACTATAATTTAACGTTTTCTTTTTATTTTTTTATTGATAGTTCAACATGTGGTATACACTAATGATAACCATCAGATAGTTATTCTTTTGAGAAATTTTCAAAGTTAATGCTTATATCTTGTATGCGTCAATTGGTAGAGTACTTGTGGTGTGAGAAATGGTTTTATACCTCAAGAGAATGGTGATTCATATCCACCAATACTTTCATTTTAACCTCAATGGTATGATCATTGGAATATATGTATTTTTAGATTGAAAAAACATAATAATTTTTTAAACGAATTTTGTAGGAGAAAAATGGTTATGACTTTTGCAATTTTTCCAAGATATTAATCAATAAGTTAGACCAAATTAACTCAAATATGTGGGATAAATTAGAAAGTTGATTAAAGTCACAAAATTTACTCAAAATAATATTGAGTTTGAATCAAGTCACCCATGTAAATAAAAAGATTTAAAAATCAATTATTTTGAGTTTGAATCAAGTCACCCATGTAAATACAAAGATTTAAAAAATTAATTAAATGTTTAAAAAGTATTTCTTAGTGCATCAGTTATTGGGCACTAAGAAATTATTTGAGATTGCTGACTACAGTAAATAAGTGAAAATACGATAAAATGTATAATTTTTATCCATAAAAATATACACACACTAAAAAAATGTTTCTCCATGTGCATTTGCACGTGTTTTTTTACTAGTATATATATACTATAATTTAGTGGTTTACATTTTATTTTTGAGAAAATTGTAGCGCCACCCCCTGAACTTTGGTCTTTAATCAATGACACCCCTTGTACTTTTCGAATAATAAAGACACCCCCTATTAATTTTAAAAATGCCAAATCTATCTCTGTTAAGTGATGGAATAATGTTAGTTATTTTATTAAATTCCCAAAACTCCCCCATTCAAGGTGATTTGACCACCTTACCCTTGCCCCTTCTTCTAAACCAAAACCTACAACTATTGGTTCTCTAGCCTTCGGCGTAGGTTCATGGGTACCCCTCCCCACCTTCCCTCCAGCGAAGGTTAGTCTTCAATGATTGTAAGTTTAGGGTTCCTAACCGTAAACACGAACCAAACAAGTATCGCTTCTATGCCTATGGTAACGCCGCCTCTCTATTCGTCCAAATGGGTGCCTACTGTGGCGGCCCCAAAACCTTTGCCGTCGTCGGCCTCGCCTCCAAGCCCCTTCACGTCTATAGCCGTCCCTGGTTCAAATGTGAGTGGATCTCCAACAATCGCTCCTCCCCCTCTATTAAGACCAAGGCCTATAAAATGCTTCAATACGTAGGCTTCTTTGTTTCTGCCAGAGCCCGCCTCCATGGCCATGGCTTCAATATGTAGGCTTCTTCATTTCTGCTCATCCTCACACGTCTCTATCTCCAAATTTCCTTGCTCTTTCATTTCATTTCTTAATCAGATTTTGATTACTTGTTTTGGTTTCGTAATCATTGATGTTCTTAATATTTTTACCTGAGATTTCTCTTGCAGAGAACAAGCTTGACTCTTACAGGAGCATGAGAAGGTCCTTCATTTACTCCCAAAATATTTTTTGTTATCTTTTATCGATGGTGGAGATTACGAAGAACGTTTCGTCACATTGCAGTTTATTTGTTGTAGGCTTCGGATTCAGAGCAGTTTGTAAGAGATTTAGTGCAACAATTCCGTCTAAGGAAACTGGTTTGAAGTGTGAAGCTGGGTATCGACAAACTGAACGAGATGTGATTGATGATGAGTTTACAAAGATCGGTCAAGAATTCGATGCTGCTAAACAGAGGTTTCTTAAGATTCCGGAGGCACTCAAGCAAATGCCAAAAAATTAATCCTAAAAGTTGCTTTTTATCCTTTTCTTTGTTTTTCTTTGCTTCATCAAATTCCTTAATTTAGATTTGTATGATTTTTTGAGCTAAGTATTCTTATTTCTGATTGTGTGTTCCGTTGTGGGATTAGGCATATATGTTAATAAAAATCTAAGATTGGACAAAATACAAGTTTACAACGAGAAATAAAGGGATTTCAATTGGGAGTTGAAAACTAACCTTCACCAGAGGAAATGGATAGCCATGAACCTTTGCGGAGGGGAGGGGTGCCCACGAACCTACGCTGGAGGCTGGAGCACCGATAGTTGCAAGTTTTGGTTTAGAAGAAGGGGCAAGGGTGTTACACCCGTGCCCTAATCCGGTCTAATTTAAACTATGTGACAGGCCTCGGATAGGGGATCGGAAGTATGACCAAGTTTTGGCTCACTGTTGCGCATTGCCAAAGGGGTAGAGATGACCCCACATGGTCATGTATTCCATGTCAATCTAACTGGAGGGGATTCATACTTTTCGATTCCATACGGTAAGTGACCTGACGCCCCACACTTGAATTCCGACACGCATAAAAAATTGTCGAATGACTTTGAGCATGTCCGAGGGCAACTACCTGTGCAAGACCAACCATGGGATAGCAAGCTATCTTGACCACCAGAAATATGCCACCGGAGCCAGTTTGGGCCTGGATCCGGTGCTTGTTTTTGGTGGGTTGACAGGCAACTGTCGGGGTTTCGATGCCCGTGGTTCCCGCCACTAGCATCATAAATGAGTCCAGATGATCCCAATTCATCCTTCACACCTTCCTCTTGATAGGAGCACTTTACGGACCTAAATGGTTGGGTCCTCGTGCCCCGAAATTCATTTTAACCCGATTGGTCCAAAAGGGGTCCAACCCAAAAAGACCTTAAGGCCCACTTAAGTTATAAATTGGGAAATGGGGATTCATTTCCTTATTTCCCTTGTGCTCAACGTAGGGGAGGAGAGAAAGAGGAGAGGAAGGAAGAAGAAGAAGGTTGGAGGCTTACCTTGATGCCGGCTGTCGCCTTGTTGCCGGAATCGTTGCCAGAGGTAAGTATAACCTCCCATACCACTCTCTCTCTTCATTTTAACCTAGGAAAAGCTAGGTATAGATGGAATCTTAGTGTACAAACCTTGTTAAGGTCATAGAATGCCTGTTCTACCCTCCCGGTGCTGTTGCCGAGCTCGAACCAAGCTCGGTGAGCTCTGGTAATATGTATTGCCAAAAGATCAACTAGGGTTTCGATAGTTTGATCGACGTATATCCCAAACAGTTCTGTGGAATTGGGATTTTCTTAGCTTCGAATGGTGCTAGGAACATACCCTATGAACTTCCCAGAACAAATCCCAATGATCGGGCCTGAGTCGAAAAGCCCCAATTCGAGTTGGACCTTCTATATTACCACCGAAAATATGGCACATGAAACACTGTAGCTGTTTCCGATGGACAAATGAGCCTTAAGTGCTCTTTGTCTTCTCCACCGAAAATAGGACTGATATTTTTGGTAGAAATGCCCTGTTTTCGGTGGGTGTTTCTGGTGAAAATACTGTCACTTGGATACAGTGTCTGTACCGTTTGGGGGTGACCTGTGTGGGTCCCTCCTGATGTTCCCGAAGCGTACTAATGTACGATTCTCTTTATGTCTAGGACAGTGACGGGCATGTGCCTCGAAACTGAAATTGAGCTGATCGATCGATGACCGTACTTGAACCCAAACACACCCGATTGTAAACCAGGTGAGGGATGGACTATGTTTGTTTTTTTAAATGTTTATTATTATTAAATTACTCACATGCTTAGAATTATATGTTTAATTGTAATTGCTCAATATGATGATGATATGTTACATTTGTTATTTATGATTATGATATGAATTGTATGGAGATGTATGATGGGATCCGATGTGACCGAGGTGGTATCGGTACTGTGATCGCTATGTGTTTGGTTGTGTGTGTGAGACAAAATCCAGTGTGGCTGAGGTGGTACATGTGCCGTGATTGCCGTATGTATGTTGTATTCATGCATTGATTATGTGCATTAGAGTTAGTTGTAGTCGCAGGTTACACTTTGTGGCCAAAGTCTTGCTGGTATCGTGTACCTTGGGACAATATTTAGAAATAGATGTGTTTCGTGGCCAATGATTGGTACCTGTGTCACGTAGTCCATATTCAACTATGATATGTATGCTAGATTAGGAAAAAGGATATTGGGTTTCACTTTGTGGCCAAGGTCTCGCTGGTATCATGTACCTGGGACAGTATTTAGAGATGGATTACACTTTTTGGCTGAGGTCTTGCTGGTATCGTGTAAGTCATACTAATTGTATCACTATGAAGGCATGTAGCATATATGTGGTTAGGTATCACTTCCTATATTACAAACCCTTGCCAACCAGGATTGAGGTGTTGGATAACCCATTATGGCTAGGGTTTGTATCCTTCCATAGTCAATGGCGGTTCCGAGATGAAGGATATAGCCTAATGTGTCGTAGTAGCATTTACCAGACTTAGTTTATATTGTTAGGTGGATAATAAATAAATGAAGTGCATCATCATGGACTATGTGTTTAATTTCTATAATCATGTATCATAAATTATTACTACTATTGTCTTGCTTGGATGTGCTTGACCCCACCCCTCACTGAGTGAGTTGGAAAGCTCACCCCACGTATACACCCCTTTTAGATGATGATGCAGGTACCGTGGTGCCAATAGCGGACGACCTAGTATCTTCTAGGTCAGAGTATGGTGTGAGTGACTGGTGGATGCCAGAAGTGGAAGAGCACGATTAAGACTGTGCTTGAAACCACTATGTTTATGCCACACTGTGAGATTGTACATCATACTTTGACACTTTTGGGTATAATTGTGGATTTTATATATATATATTTTTTTGAGATTATGTTATATGTCATGGATGAATGTAACAGAATAACTCGGTTATTGCTATTATATTATCATTAGATGTTTTTCCATTTTATTTATGATTTTGCTATTGTACTCTGATTTCACTGTTTAGGATGGTTTGTGATGTGCGATTGTAAAAATATTAAGGTACTGCTATCAGAGATCTTTGTAGGTTTATAAGACAGGTACGTGTCTTACTCAGACCGTCGATATACCTAATGGTAAGTTGGGTCTACTGGAATTGGGGTGTATAGATATGGTATCAAAATGCGATGCTCTGCCTTAACTCACAATCTCAGCCATACCATAACTTAGAAAAATTAGGATTAAATAAAAATCTCAAGACAATAATAATAGAAATTTCACAATCAGGAGACAAGCATAGGTGTTAAAGCCATTTCATTATAATGGAGAACTTGAATACACAGCTTACACTTTCATAAGAAAATAAGGTACTGAAAGCAAGAAATCCTAACTGACCTAAATCTAAGAAATTAAACAACTGAAGCAAATGACAGAATATAACAGTTCAACTAAACCTAAAACATCAAACTAAAATAAAACATGGAAAGGAAAATCCTAAAAACTATAGTGGCAAACATACCACTACTCTTGATGCAGCTGGTTCTGTCCTTGGCCCTGAGCCTAGTTCAGACCATGTGTTCCTGGAGGAGACACCAGAATACCAAGATGGAAGACCATCGCCTACATCTGTGCCTCGAGGGAGGCCACTCAATTGTCCATAAGATAATAAGGTCATGTCTATGCTATTAAGGTGGCCATCTATACTCCTCATCAGAGATGTGGTGGTGTTTAGGCGGGCTATAACATCATTGGGACCGTAAGGCCTTGCACCCCTAGTGCCCCGAGAAGTAGAAGCAGCCATAGAACCTATAGTCTAGGGGATAGGTGGTGGAGCCCCACTAATCTCAGTAGCTTCTCCTCCTGCACCACCCACACCTCCACCAACATCACCGGCATCGCCATCGATATTACCAGCACCACCACCCTCTACCTCCATAGGTTGCTGACCCTTTCTTGGAATAGGTGTCACCTCTCATAGATCTATGTTCATCTTCCTTAGAAAATCTTGGTTGAAGTCTGTGACCTCTTCACCCAAGCGTGCCTCTCCCTCCAAGTCTACCCTAAAGCGGCGGAAGACGTCAGTAAGTATTCTTCCATAACATAGGCTTCCCGCTCGGTGATCTACTCCTTCGGACCGAAGTACCATGGTCCACATAAGGAGGTAAGGAAGACGTATATGTGCCCCCATGTACACGCAGTAGGTCACGTAGGATTGGAGTGTGAATACCTCATCATAGTGCCCCGAGAAGTAGAAGCAACCATAGAACCTATAGTCTGGGGGTTAGGTGGTGGAGCCCCACTAATCCCAGTAGCTTCTCCTCCTGCATCACCCACACCTCCACCAACATCACCGACATCACCGTCGACATCATCGACACCGCCACCCTCTACCTCCATAGGCTGTTGACCCTCTCTTGGAATAGGTGTCACCTCTCGTAGATCTATGTTCATCTTCCTCAGAAAATCTTGGTTAAATTCTGTGACCTCTTCACCCAAGCGTGCCTCTCCCTCCAAGTCTACCCTAAAGCGGCGGAAGACATCAGTAAGTATTCTTCCATAGCATAGGCTTCCCGCTCGACGATCCACTCCTTCGGACTGAAGTACCATGGTCCACATAAGGAGGTAAGGAAGACGTATATGCGCCCCCATGTACACGTAGTAGGTCACGTAGGCTTGTAGTGCGAATACCTCATCATAGTGTCCGCAAGTGGGGAGGACATTCAACTGAATCGCACGGAAGACGACCTTTGGAGTAGCAAAGTAGTTAACTGAGCTGTTCCATCCCTTGGCCTCCTTAGTCAGTATGTAATTTATCTCCTGAAAGGTATCGGGACTCTGGAAGTCATAAGCTAGAGTCTGAGGCGGGCAGTACACCAGGTCACCGGCATTGCTGACCATCAGAATATTAGCCAACTACCCCATGTCAAAGGAGATCTCCACCCCTTTCACATAGGAGGTGATCCGCATCTCTTCGGTACCCTGGTTCATGCATTGCAAGTTGGAATAGAACAACCTGACCAATGTGGGGTAGTAGTACTTATTGGGTTTTAAGATGTGGTACCACCCAACCTCATCAAACCGTTGACGGAGATGAAATGCACGAAAGTCATTGGTCCTCACATAGACTCCCAGATCCACATTGTTGCGCTCGAAGAGTTCCCAACGGTCTCGCTCAACCACATAGCAGAACAAGATTGGGTTGAACTGAGTGACGGCGTCTTGCTCCTCTTGTTCAATGGCACGTCGGGTATGTACACGGCATCCAGACATCATTGTAATATGATTCCTAAGGATTTAGAATAAAAAAAAATAGGTTCAATGGCTGAATGTAAAGCTCATAGAGAAAAAAATCACAAAATTAGGTTATAGAGATGAGGAACATACCTTTGGTGTGAATGAGGTGCCAATTGATCGCAAAATAGCGAGAGGAAGGTAGGGAATGGGTTGCAAAGTCCTCCTTGGCCGTTTCCACACCTTTTCCACAAGTTAAAATAGGGTTTTGTATAATGAAACCCAAGCCCAAGCCTATTTATAGCCATTTTGGTGCCATCGGAAACACTGGGCATGCTTCAGGTACCTGTTTCTAGTGAAGTGCAAATTCCCTATTTGCTCTCTGTTTTGTCCATAAAAAATAACACTAATATTTTTGGTGGATTAATTCCGGTGAGAAGTCTCCCTATTTTCGGTGGACTAATTTGGAAAATAAATTATTTTTATTTTCTTAAATCTAAATTTTTATTTTGTTACTTTAATGGTGTGCCCCTTTGAGATACGTGTGCGAGCGGATCCTAATATGTGTGGACCCCACTTATGCATGCCCTGACCCTAGTTTTGACTATCAAATACATATGGGACCCATCCATGCATGTGTTCCAATTACATGCAACCTTGTATATGCATGTGCACTAATTGGATTCCTCCACAGGAGTCATGTCACACCGAAACACCCGATCCCTATCCCAATCATGCCCATTGCCTCCCGCTTCTCCTACACAGAATCGGGGTAGACTCTGTAATGCACCCTCAGCTTCGCCTGTACTTATAGCCCAAGATGTGGCATCCATCATGGATAATATGATGCGGGGAGTTGAAGAAAGGCAAAGCCAGTTTATGGTCAAGATCAATAATAGAATCCAAGCGGCAATGGAAGCCCGTAATGCACCGTCCGCACCTCCTACTCCATCGAATCCCATTCCAATACCTGCTGGATTGGCTACCCTTCAAATATCTAGTGGGGCACAAGTGCATGGATAGGTGTAAGACCCGACACCAAATCAAGCCCAGGCCCATGTAGAGGAATTGACAGACTTGACGAAAATGATGGAGAAGTTTCAACGGCTTAGGCCCCCATACTTCTCCAACGTGGGCAAAGACCCATTGTATCCATCAAGATGGATTGGTGGAATAGAGAAGGTTTTTAGACTGATGGGCTGCACTGATGAGCAGAAAGTTTTATGTGTGGGCTAGCAATTATAGAATGAAGCGGATGATTGATGGAGTGCCACCGAGCCTATTCTGAGGGCTAACAACCTGAACCCCATGTGTGAAAACTTCAAAGGGGTCTTCTTTGAGAGCTATTTTCTGGAATGCTTCCAAGATAGGAGAGAGAGTGAGTTCTCTCGGTTGGTTCAAGGTTCCCAGTTGGTGCTCGAGTATCAGCAATGCTTCGAGGAGCTATTCTATTTTTCTCCTAAGCATCTCAGAGGTGATAGAGCTAAAGAGAAGAAGTTTGAGAAAGGTTTGAGGCCAGGTATATTGTGGGGTTGAAACTGCAGACCTATAGTGAGGTGGTCCAAGTGGCCAAATCTACTGAAGAACGGCATAGAGACAACTTCACGGCCCAACAAGGGACGGGAAAGAGACCAATGGGATCTATTAATTCTAGGAGAGGCAGCAAACCTTTCTAAGTGCACTATGTCAACCCAACTTCAGTGCAATTTAGGAAGCCTAATGTTAGTCAGACTTCCCAGTCCTTCCAATCTAGTGTTGTATCTCAATCTTCTGGATCGAGCCTAATAGCTTTCATTATGATCAGTTGGGCCACATGGCGAGGACTTGCCCCCACTGAAGGCCAGGTGATGCACCCTATACTATGCCACCTAGGCCCTAGCAGACATATTCATCCCCTAGACCAGTGCAGCCCCTATAGGGCCAGAGACCACAGGGTAGAGTGTTTGCTATGACTGCAGAAGATGCCGAGGCTGCACCCGATGTAGTGACAGGTACATTATTGATATCATTATTGCCTGCACATGTGTTGTTTGACTCAGGAGCCACGCATTCATTCTTGTCACCGGCATTTATGAAAAAGATGAGCATTCCACCCAAGGGAATGACTCAATGTTTGGCTGTGAGAACCCTTACAGGAAGTGTAGTGGGTTTGAACTATGTTTATGAGCCTTGTCCAATGACCATAGGTGATCATGAGTTGAATGCTTACTTGATCGAGTTGGATATGATCGACTTTAATATGATTTTAGGAATAGACTGGTTGTCTGCATACAAAGCCAGTGTGCTATGTGCAGAGAATATTATCATTTTCAGACCTCATGATGATGATGAGTTTATGTTCCAAGGGGATAAGCTCAAGAAACCCAAAAAGGTTATCATATCTGCACTTCAGATGAAGAGCTACTGAACAAGGGATGTCAAGGCTACTTAGCATCTGTGATAGATACTGAAGTCGATATTCGGCCATTTACCAAGCTAGATGTGGTGAGGGAATTTTTCGATGTATTCTAGGATGACTTGATAGGTTTACCACCGGACCGAGAGACAGAGTTTGCTATAGACCTACTCCTTAGCTCGGCACCAGTGTCAAAGGGCCCTTACCGTATGGCCCCCACAGAGTTGAAGGAATTGCAAGTGCAACTTCAAGACCTTCTGAAGAAGGGATTCATTAGACCTAGTGTGTCTCTATGGGGAGCACTGATATTGTTCATTAAGAAGAAAGACGAAAGTATGAGATTGTTCATTAATTACCGGGAGCTTAATAAGCTAACCATCAAGAACCAGTATCCTTTGCCAAGGATAGATGATTTATTTGATCAGTTGCAGGGTATTAATGTATTCTCCAAGATCAAACTTAGATCGGGATACCACCAGTTCATGATCAAGGATAGTGATGTCAGTAAGACAGCCTTCAGACCAAGGTATGGACATTATGAATTCTTGGTAATGCCATTTGGGTAGTTGTGGACCGCTTGACTAAGGTAGCTCACTTTATCCCAATCAAGATCACATTTTCTATGGACAAGTTGGTCAAGTTGTATGTCGATAATATCATCAGGTAGCATGGTGGGCTAGTTAGTATCAACTCTGATAGAGATACCAAGTTCACTTCCAAGTTCTGGACATGTGTGCAGAAGGCTATGGGCACATAGTTGGATTTAAGCACTGCCTTTCACCCTCAAACCGATGGCCAGTCGGAAAGGACTATTCAGACATTGGAGGACCTACTTTGAGCCTACGCCTTGGATATGAGTTATAGTTGGGATGAGCACATTTTTCTTATCGAATTCTCCTACAACAATAGTTATCAGGCCACCATTGAAATGTCCCCATTTGAGGCACAGTATGACAGAAAGTGCTGAACTCCACTCTATTGGGATGAGGTTGGTGAGCAGCATATTTTGGGTCCAAACTTGTTATAGGCTACTAGTGAGAAGGTGAATGTGATCAAAGAAAGGATCAAGACAGCTCAGTCCAGGCAGAAAAGCTACGCGAATATTAGGAGGAAATAACTGGAGTTTGGTGTTGGAGACAAGGTGTTCTTGCGGATCTCCCTAGTTAAAGGGGTGATGCAATTTGGCAAGAAGGGAAAGTTTAGTCCAATGTTTATGGGACCGTATGATGTACTGGAGAGGATCGGACTGGTAGCTTATCGGATAGCTCTACCGCCAGAGTAGGAGGGTACACATGATGTCCTCTATGTATCTATGTTGAGAAAGTATATTCCTAACCCTACTCATGTCTTAACTTATATACCCCATGAGTTGGATGAGGATTTTGAATATGTGGAGTATCCAGAGAAGATTGTTAACCGAAAAGAGCATGTTCTCTGCAACCGCATTGTTTCCTTTGCCAAGGTGAAATGGATGAACCACCCCAAATAGGAAGCATCTTGGAAGAGGGAAGATGAGATGTTAAAACAGTATCCTGGATTGTTTGATTTGCCAGGTATGTTCAATTTCGAGGATGAAATTCTTGTAAGGTAGGGGGAACGTTACACCCGTACCATAATCCGATCTAATTTGAACTGTGTGATAGGCCTCAGATCAGAGATCAAAAGTACGATCAGATTTTGACTCGTGACTGCGCATTGCCGAAGGGGTAGAGATTACCCCACTTGTTCATGTATTGCAAGCCTATCTAACTAGAGGGGATTCATACCTTTCGATTCCAGACAGTAAATGACCCGACTCCCCACACTTGAATTCCAGCATGTATAAAAAATTATTGAATGGCCTTGAGCATATCCGAGGGCAACCACCCGTGCAAGACCAACCATGGGATAGCAAGCTATCTTGACCATCAGAAATATGCCAGTGGAAGCAGACTGGGATTGGATCTAATGCCTGTTTCCGATGGGTTAATAGGCTATTGTCGGAGTTTCGATGCCCATGGTTCCTTCCACTAGCATCGTAAATGGCTCCGAATGATCCCAAATCATCATCCACACCTTCCTCATGATATGAACACTTTATGGACCTAAATGGTCGGTTCCTCATGCGCTGAAATTCATTTTAACCCGATTGGTCCAAAAGGGGTCAGCCCAAACAGACCTTAAGGCCCACTTAAGTTATAAGTTGGGAAATGAGGATTCATTTCCTCATTTCCATTTGTGCTCAATGTAGGTGAGGAGAGAAAGAGGAGAGGAAGGAAGAAGAAGAGGAAGAAGAGGAAGAAGAGGAAGAAGAGGAAGAAGAAGAAGGTAAGAGGCCTACCTTGGTGTCGGCTACCGCCTTGTTGCCGGAATCATTATCGGAGGTAAGTACAACCTCCCATACCACTCTCTCTCTTCATTTCAACATAAAAAAAGCTAGGTATGGATGAAATCTTGGTGTACAAACCGTTTTAAGGTCATAGAATGTGTGTTCTACCCTCTCGGTGTTGTTGCTGAGCTCGAACCAAGCTCGGTGAGTTCCGGTAACATGTATTGCCAAAAGACCAACTAGGGTTTCTATCGTTCCATCAACGTATCTCCCAAATGACTCGATGGAATTGGGATTTTCTTGGCTTCGAATGAGCTAGGAACATCCCCTACGAACTTCACGAAACAAATCTCGGTGATAGGGCCAGAGCCGAAAAGCCCCAATTCAAGTTGGACCTTCTGTATTACCACCGAAAATATGGCACAAGAAACACTGTAGCTATTTTCGATGGACAAATGAGACTTAAGTGCTCTCTGTCTTCTCCATTGAAACAGGACTGATATTTCTGATGGAAATGCCTTGTTTTCAGTGGGTGTTTCCAGTGACAGTACTATAACTTGGGGACAGTGTCTGTACCCTTTGGGGGTGACCTGTGTGGGTCCCTCCCGATTTTCTCAACTCATACTGATGTACGATTCCCTTTGTGTCTAGGACAGTGATGCGCACATGCCCTGAAGCCAGAATTGAGTTGATCGATCGGTGGCTGTATGTGAACCCGAACACACCCGATCATAAACCAGGTGAGGGATGGATTGTGTTTATTTTTTAAAATGTTTATTATTATTAAATTACTCACATGCTTAGAATTATATGTTTAATTGTAATTTCTCAAATATGATGATGATATGTTACATTTGTCATTTTACGATTATGATATGAATTGTATGGAGATGTATGACGGGATTCATGTGGCCGAGGTGATATCGATACCATGATCGCCTTGTGTTTGGTTGTGTGTGTGAGATGGAATCCAGCGTGGCCAAGGTGATACCGATGTCGTGATTGCTGTACGTATGTTGCATTTATGTATTGATTATATGCATTAGAGTTAGTTGTAGTCACGGGTTACACTTTGTGGCCAAGGTCGCACTGGTATCGTGTACCCCGGGACTGCATTTGGAAACGGATGCACTTCGTCGCTGATGATTGGCACCGGTGTCACGTAGTCCATACTCAACTGTGATATGTATGCTAGATTAGAAAAAATGGTCTCATGTTTCACTTTGTGGCCAAAGTCTCGCTAGTATCATGTACCCGAGACTGTATTTGGAGATGGATTACACTTTATGGCCGAGGTCTTGCCGGTATTATGTAATTCATACTAATTGTATCACTATGAAGGCATGTAGCATATATGTGGTTAGGTATCACTCCTTATGCTACGAACCCTTGCCAACAGGGGTTGAGGTGTTGGATAACCCATTGTGGTAAGTTCGATGTACCTTTTTGAATGCCACATCCGCGGTACGATGCGATTATTATCAGAGGTGAGAACCTGTCCAACGTGGCCGATGATGTATCGGTGCCATGACTGTCAGGAGGGGGTTATCAAGGGTTTGATGGGTGACCTATGGATGCATACGGAGACCGATAGGCTTCTATTCATGGTTAGGGTTTGTATCCTTACATAGTCGGTGGCGGTTCCGAGACGAAGGATACTACCTAATGCACCGTAATTGCATTTACCAAACTTAGTTTGTATTGTCAGGTGGATAATAAATAAATGAAGTGCATCACGAGCATCATGGACTATATGTTTAATTTTTGCAATCATGCATCATAAATTATTACTGCTATTGTCTTACTTGGATGTGCTTGACCCCACCCCTCACTGAGCGAGTTGAAAAGCTCACCCCACATATACACCCCTTTTAGATGATGATGTAGGTACCATGGTGCCAATGGCAGGTGACCTAGTATCTTCTGGGTCAAAGTATAATGTGAGTGACTGGTGGATGCCAGAAGTGGAGGAGCATGATCAGGACTGTGCTTGCGACCACTATGCTTATGCTGCACCGTGAGATTGTACATCATACTTTGATACTTTTGGGTATAACTGTGAATTTTATATATATTTTTTTTGAGATTTTATTATATGTCATGTATGAATGTAACCGAATAACTCAGTTATTGCTATTATATTATCATTAGATGTTTTCCCATTTTATTTATGATTCCGCTACTGTACTCTAATTCCGCTGCTTATGTTGGTTTGTGATGTACGATTGTGAAAATGTTAAGGTATTGCTATCAGAGATCCTGATAAGTTTATAAGACAAATACGTGTCTTACTCACACTGCCGGTATACTTAATGGTAAGTTGGGTCTACTAGAATTGGGGTGTGACAAAGGGTAAGGTGGTCAATAAAATAACTAACAAGTATTCCATCATTTAACAGGGATGGCTAACGGTAGGGATAGATTTGGTATTTTTTAAATTAATAGGGGGTGTCTTTATTATTTCAAAAAGCATAGGGGGGTTGCATTGATTAAAGACCAAAGTTCAGGGGGTGGTGTTGCAATTTTCTCTTTATTTTTTTTTGTTGATAGTTCAAGATGTGGTATACGCTAATGATAACCATCATATAGTTATTCTTTTGAGAAATTTTCATATTTAGTGCTTATATCTGGTATGCGTTTCTAATTGTCCTGGGTATGACATTTGAACCCATTTGAGGGCAATGATCCATGTAGCTGAGCTCATTTAACTTAGATTTTTCTAACTACTGAATTGTTCATCTTCCCTCTTATCCTCATCTTTCTTTTCGCATCTCTCATCTTTTCATCTCTTCTCATTCCCTCTTCTGTTTAAGACTTTTTCTTTTTCTTTTTTTTTGTCGGGAGTAGCCAAAGTGAGGCATTATCTGAGATGGGGGTTACCTTGTAGAAATTGAGCTGAAGACACAACCCTTAGGTACCCGAGCAAGTTGCTCGGCCTTCAGGAGTCTGAGCAGGATGCTCGGCCCTTAGGTACTTTAGCTGAAGGTTCGGGCTTTTAGAGTCTGAGCTATAGGGTTGGACTAACGGTTCGATCTTCATAAGGTATAATTCTCGGCTGGACGATACTTTATTAATGGTTTATTCATTCCAGTCAGAGGGTATACTCTCATTGTTGTGAAACTTGAGTATAACCCGTCAGTGCATGCAGTTAGCATATGGAAGAATAGAATTCACGAATTTACAAAAGGGAATGCACAGTCTATTAATTTAAAAAATCAATAGATACATATGTTGAGTTTGAGAGATTGTTCTCATTTCATAGATTTCATTGCTAATTTTTAAGATTTGATTTAATAATTTTTTAAAATTTACTAATTATTATAATTATTATTATTGTTATTATTATTATTATTATTATTATTTGCTGATTGATTATTTTTTTTTCATGTAGAGAAGAAGAAAATAAAATATACTTCATGTGTTTTTGAATCACCCATTACTTTGAAATTTTAAAAAAATATATGAAATTACATGATGCCTTTTAACAAATTGATAGTACTTGATGACATGGTTTATCATCAATAAGTGGATTCAATTGTTGATAGTCTCTTAACATGATGAAACCTAAATAATTGGTAAAAGTTGATTCTACCTTTCGGAGCCCAAGCAGAAGGCTAGGCCTTTAGAAGCCCGAGCAGGAGGCTCGGCCCTTAGGAGTGATCTTTAAAGGGTATAGTTTTCGGCTTGAAGATACCTCATTAATGATTTATTTATTTTCAAGGTCTTTTGTGGTTCTGTAGAATCTGTTAGTGCAGATAACGCACGGAAGAAGATAATTCATGAATTTACAAAGAGACTGCACATTCCATTAATTTAAAAAATCAATAGATAATATGCGATAAGTTTTGGGATAGTTGTAGAGATTATTATAATTTTATAGTATTGTGATTCGGCATATATTTTTGAACAATTTGAATACTTCGCTCAAGAAAGTGGAGGGATTAGACATTCTTGTTTTTTACAGAGCAATAAGCTTGCAATGTTTTTTTAATTGACAAACATATCTTATAATTATCTATGATGGATAAAATCAATGTACTCTTTTTACCCCATTTTATATACTTGAATAGATTATTCATGGATTGCGTCACATATATGGCAAACGTTGTGGAGTTCGTTGTCTTCATTAATCTGTTGTCTTAATTGAATTTAAAAATTTCAAAGTCATCTGAATCCACAAATAAAATATAATACTTGCAACGTTTTTTTAATTGACGAACATATCTAATAATTATCCATGATGGGAAAAACCAATGTACTCATTTTACCCCTTTGCCTATACTTGAAAAAAATGCTTGAACAGATTTTTCAAGGATTGCGCCACATATATGACAAACATTGTGAAGTTCGTTGTCTTCCTTAATCTGTTGCCTTAATTGAATTTGAAAATTTTAAATTTAGATTTTGAATCCACAAATTATGTTATAAGTAAAACATAATACATATACTTTTTTGTTAAAGTTTTTTATTATCATGTTGTCTAAATATTTTCATTGATTTATTTTACAAAAAAGAGGAAACATGGAAGAAATCAGTATGTGTCTATATTAATTGGGAAAATTAATTCCTGATTTCAGAGATTGTGGTGTAATAAGCTTGTAATATTTTGATAATAAACAAAAATTCTAATGATTATTTATGATGGAGAAAATCAATGTACACCTTTTACGCTTTTGCCTTTATATGCAAAAATATTTGAACATGTATATATATATATATAAACATTGTTTGTTGTCTTTGCTAAATTTAAAAATTTCAAGTTCATCCGAATCCATAAATTGTGGTGTAAGTAAAACATAATACACATATTTCTTTATTAATTTTTTTTTATTATTATGTTATCTAAATGTTTTCATTGATTTATTTTAGGGAAAAGTGGGAACTTGAAAAAAATCGGTCTATGTCTTCATCAATTAGGAGAAATAATTCCTGATTTGAGAGATTGTTTTATTTTTTTTTTCAAAGATTTCATTGCTAATTTGTCAGATTTGATTTAATAATTTTTTTTAGAATCTACTAATTATTATTGTTATTATGTTTACATTTGATTGACTATTGTTGTTTTCATATAGAAAAAATATAAATGAAAACATACTTCATGTGTTTTGGTATCACCATTTATTTTGGGGTTTTAAAAAAGGATTAAACTATTATGTGATGTCTCTTTATGAATTGATAGTGGATGATGTGATTTATCGTCAATAAGTGGATATTGTTATTGATAGTCTCCTAATAGGATGGAACCTAAATAACTAGCAAGAATTGATTTCACATTTAGTAGCCCGAGCAGGAGGCTCGGCCCTTAGGAGCCCGAGTTGGAGGTTTGACTTTTGAGAGTCTAAATTACAGGCTTGCTAGGCGGTTCAATCTTCGGAGGGTATAGTTCTAGGCCTGATGATAGCTTATTAATTATTTATTTACTGTGTAAGTCTTTTTTAGTTCTGTAGATTATACTCTCACTGTTACAGGACTTGAGTATAAACCGTCAGTGGAGTTAACACATGGAATAAGAGAATTCATGAATTTACGAAAAGGCTACACATTCCATTCATTTAAAAAATCAATATATATATATATATAGAGAGAGAGTTTTGAAACAGTTGTAGAGTTTATTATAATTTTGTTATTTCTTGTGATCTGGCACATGTTTTTCAATTCATTTGTCTAGTTTTCATAAGAAAAAGTGGAGGGGTTAGACGTTTTTACTTTTTGACAGAGGAATAAGATAACAACATTTTGTTAATGAGCGAATAGATTTAGAGATTACCTATGATGGAGAAAATCAACGTACTCCTTTTACCACTTTGCATATACTTAAAAAAAATTGCTCGAACACATTATTCATGGATTACGCCACATAAATGACAAACGTTGTAGGATTTGTTATCTTCATTAATCTATTATTTTTACTGAAAGTGAAAATTTCAAGTTCATCCGAATCCATAAGTTGTGTTATAAGTAAAATATAATAGACATACTTCTTTATTAATATTTTAAGGAAAGGAGGGAACTTAAAAGAAATAGGTTTGTGTCTTCATCAATTGAGAGAAATAAATCTAGATTTGATAGATTATTTTATTTTTAAATATTTCATTGCTAATTTGTAAGATTTGATTTAATAATTGTTTTAGAATTTATTAATTCGTATTATTTTTTTTGTTTAATTGACTATTATTGTTTTCATGTAAAGAAGATATAGATAAAAACATATTTCATGTGTTTTGGTATCAATACTTATTTTGGGATGTAAAAAAAAATGAAACTACGTGATGCCTCTTTACGAATTGATAGTGGATGATGATACGGTTTATCCCCAACAAGTGAATTTCGACTGTTAGTAGTTTCCTAACATGATGGAACCTAAATAAATGGCAAGAGTTGATTTCGTCAGCTTTTTTGTTCAGTGATGTTCTAAATTGTATTCTCTTTTTTTCGATGTATATTTATATATCTCTTTGTCTATCTATCTATATATCAACTATAGTTTAATGAATTTTTTTTTCTTTTATTTAAAATTCAAGGGGAGATACATTTTCGTAGTCATGGAATATATATATATATATATATATATTTTTAGGAATGTTCATATTCACTGCTTACTTAAGGTAAGCATGTCTAACATTTAAATGTTTTAATTTTTAGTATTTTAGGTTTTGTAACTAACTTTTTCTTTCTTTTTTTTTTTGCAGTTGGATTTGATTAAACAACTTGCTACATTTTTTCTAGATGTTCTTTACTTAACGTATAACAAATTTGTGTCGCTTTAACACATGCATGTATACTGATTTCTTGACTTTCTAACAACCTTTACATCATAATTTTTTGATATGCTTACTATTCTATTAACATTTTTTACACTACAACAAAGGAGATTTATAGTTGTATTTTTTTTCGTTGTAAAAGGTTCGAAAATCCACAGCAGTAGGCTATTGCTGCAGATTAACTATGATTTTCTATCCGTAGCTACAAGTATCATCACAATTCTTGTACCTACGATTTTGTAGTTGCGGAATTTTAGTGCAGCAAATTCTATAACTGCAGATTTTAGCTACATAATTTTATGCCCCAAATTTTGTGGCTGCGATTTTTTAGTTGTGAATTATTTGTGCAGTAATTCTATAACTGTGAATTTTAGCTACCAAATTTTGTGGTTCAAAATTTATAGTTGCAGTCTTGTAATTACATATTATTTGTGTAGCAAAATCTATAACTATGGATTTTAATTGTGGATTTTTATTAGTAACTGTAGATTATAATTACAAATTTATATGCAACTGCAGATATTAACTGCGAAACTTTTGTTATGAAACTTGTTACTACATATTTTAATTGTGAATTTTTGTGCATCAAATTAATACATTTAAAATAAAAACAATTCGATATACACTACATAGAAATTGTTTGATATCCAAAATATATATAAATGCATAAATCTTGTTTATCATTGAAGTCATTTAAATTCAAAATACAACTACGCTGGATCACTTAAATCTCAAATACTTAATACATTAACAACCATATCCTAGAAAACTCAACTCCAAGAATTCATATTGTACGTTTTTTTTTTTTAAATGTTGTGACAAGCCTTCAAGCTCTATGGTGTTTGAGAACTCTGATCTTACCACATTTTTTTACTGACTATATTTGAGTCGACAACTTTTTATAATCAATATTAACAAAATTAATACTTAACAATAAGTAACTCCATATTATTGTGATTTTTAACTACAATTTTATTTCACGGTCACAAGGTCCCTTGTTGCTACGATTTTTAATTGTGATTTTATTTTTGCAGTTACAAGGTTTGCTATTACTGTGGTTCTAAATATCACAGCAATAAGTATCCCATATCACTACACTTTTTATCTATGATTTTGTTTCTGTAATTACAAGGATTTATGTTACTGCAGTTTTAAATATTGCAATAGTAATAAGTATCCAATATTACTGTGTTTTTGAACTATGATTTCATTGCTTCGATAAGATTTTTTGTTATTAATATTTATATAAAATCACGAAGTCGCAAATCTTTCAATTGACAATTTTTCCCTTTCTTCTTTTCTATTCTTTTTTTTTTTCCTTTATTTGAAAAAAAAAATCGAAGAAACAGTGAGTTGAACAAAAAATAATAATAATAATAAATAAATAAAATATATGATATAATAAATTAAAATTAGGATTTGATACTGTATTTGAAACTCCTACTTAGCCAGCACTCAGCACTGAACTTCAACTTCACAGTTATACTTGAGAATTAAATCAATGAAGGAAATAGTTGCATGTAAAGAAAACTTGTCCCGGTGCTGGTGCCCGTGGGAAACATCTTTGAAAAAATATTATGTATGATGGATAGAGATCTATGAGAACATCTTATTTCATCCACAATAATACATAACTATTGTATTTTGAATTTGAATTTTTTGAATTGTTTCCTTGTAATCTCATAATTGTTCCTAAGATTATGCTGCTTGAATTATGGAACTAATTGTGAGATTTTTTGAGTAACTGGACTTATATCTTTTGTATAACTTTAGACAAGATCAATGAGAAGTCATCAACCATTTTCACACTCCAATATCATTGTATTTTAAATGGTATCAGAGCACTGATCGATCCAAAGAGCTCACAATTTTTTTTTTCTTATCGTGCCGACAACTATTGTTCCTAAAGCCACTTCTGTACTATTGGGAGAAGGAACTGATTCATCTTCTCCCTTCTATCTCCATCACTCCTACAGCTCAAAAATATTGCAAGTCTCTCAACGTCTAACTGAAGAAAATCACCCCACTTTGGAAGAGAGCCATGAGGACCATGGTTTCAAGTATCGGTATGGAATCAGTCGTATCAAATTGGTATCGGTTGAGACAGATCCTCGATCCCTAACAGATCCGGATCATTTATCCATATCGGTTCAAGGGTAAAATAGTAAAAAAATTAGTACTTTTTTAAAGAAAGTCAGGGCGATGTCGGCATGTACCGATACCGATATCGTCTCTTAAATCCTTGATGACGACTACTTTCGATGCCAAGAATAAACTTGGCTTCATCAATGGCACTATTAATCAGCCGAAGGAAGATGCATCCAACTACGATGTTTGGAATCGTTGAAATACCATGGTCTTATCGTGGATTTGGACCATTGTCTCCAAGGACCTTACCAACAACGTTATCTATTTTGAAACCACGAAAGAAGCATGGGAGGATCTACAAGAACATTTTTCCCAAAGGTAATGCTACTCAGATTTGCCGCATTACTTGTGACATTTCTAATCATGTTCAAGATCAATTATCTGTCTTGCAGTATTTCACTAAACTTAAAGGGTATTGGGATAAGCTTGATTCTCTAACTCTCAGTCCAAAATTCTCGTGGTGTTGTCAAAAGAAATCACTCAACTGAAACAAAATGAAAGGTTGTTACAGTTCATGGGCCTAAATGACTCATTTTCTACTATAAGGAGCAATATCCTCACTATAGAAATATTTCCTTCCATGAACAAACCATATGCTTTGATTCTTCAAGAAGAGCGGCAACAAGCAGTCCAACTTCTTCCCGTACAACCCTTGGAAGGTGTTTCTATGGCTGCAAGTAATTTTGATGAAAATGGAAGTGGCAAAGCTTGCTCAGACAACGATTACCACGGTAAAGGAAATGGACGTGGAGGCAAAGGTCATGAGAGACCTCGTTGTGATCACTGAGGCTATTTTGGGCATTTTCAAGATCAATGCCGCAAACTCTGGATGGAAAACTCCTCATAACAATGCCACTGCTGCAAACTCAAATCTCACTAGCAACAAGGACAACGATGGACCAGTTGAGAATAATAATGTTGGCCACCTTTCTCCGGAGCAACATTCTCAACTTATGTCCTTGTTGAACATTGACAGTAGCCTATCCTCAGCCAACATGGCAGGTATGACTATGTCTCGTGCCTCTTTTTCGTCTCTTTCATCATCATGGATCATTGACATAGAGGCATCTGATCACATGTCATCCTCATTAAAACTTTTTATCAACCAAACATACCATGCCTACAAAAGAAAATGCCAGGCTTCCAAATGGTGATGTAGTTACCATTTCTCATAAAGAAAATTGGTCTCTTTCATCTGCATTATAACTCACTGACAAGGTTCGAGGTATCGGGTTTCGACCCTTGGGGAGACAAAAATTTCAGTCGAAACCTAAGAAATTTCAAGGAAACCAAAGAATTTTTTTCGGTTTGGTGGAACTTAGGTTTTGACCCCCAAACAATGTTTTTTTTTTTTCTGATTTTTTGTATACATCCTATTTAGACATTTATAACACATTCACATCATTACTTTCATTAAAAAAAAATGAAGTCATACTTGTGTGGTGTACTAAAGGTTTGGTAATCATTACGCTGAGTTGTTAACTGAAATATGTTGTAAGTAAATGTATTTTTAAAAATAGAAAAAAGTATTAACATGCAAAAAAAAAAATTCGGCCAACATGAATGCGTAGATCGGGTCCTCCTAAGTAACATATAAAAAATTTAATTAATTCTACTCTATTTACAAGTATATTCTATAAAAAAAAAATGATTTTTGGGGAAGTTGGGACTTACCTTTTTGGTCCATGTTGTCTTTCTTATGTAGATGAAGCAAGAGCCACCCTTAGATTCAACTTTGTAGGCAAAAAACGGAAATCTCCACTATTTCCCAAAGTTTTCCACTCCTAGGAGAAAAAACTAAGTGAAGGTCAAATTCTACTAAAGAAGGCCTGGGTTTCTTTTCAAACTAATTTATATAGGACCTGGTTCCACCCTTTGGTCTAAACATGGTCGAAACCTGTGACTTTTAAAAGTCATAGGACATATCGTTTCGACCCTTGGAGATACGGTCGAAACCTGCAAAATTTCAAAGGTTTCGATCGAGTTCTCGTACCATGCTCACTGATGTTCTACATCTTCCTTCTTTTGACTTGAACCGTTTAGGACGTGTTTGGTTGCGTAAATCAAATGGTGTATGTATCGGATATCGATGTCAATCTTTTGACAGACATTCTTCTAAACTACCTAATCTAGCTGAAAAATCATTGGTTGCCTTGAGTCTGGTACATGTTTCTTGCTGGAAAACTATTTGGCTACCATGAATCTGTGTAGTGATTCTTCCTATAAAACTGTTCAGTTAAACTGAAGTGGTACATTCTTATGACCTTAAAATCTAAGTATTCTTTGGTATATTTTATTTTGAACATAAGTTGGAGACAATAAGGTTAATAACTAATAAGAAATATCGATCCAAAAAACCTACTGATAATTGTGCTGCTATTTTTTCCCCTAATTATTGTATGTTCCAGGACCTAGCAGCGAAGATGTTGATGGGTCTAGGTGAAAAACGTGATAGACCTTATTTTGAGGGCCCATTTGATTTCGTTTCAGTTGTTTTTTGTGTCTAGAAACAGCAGAAATGGTTTTTGTTATTGTGTGTGTGTGTGTATGTGTGTTAAGAAACAATTTTTTGAATTGCAAAAAGGTTTTTGATTTTTTTGTTTCTCAAAACATTTTCAACAGGGTAGTCGAGTTCAAGACACGAGTGAAGGCACGACGTTGTAGAAACAAAAACAGAAAAATAAGGTTGCGTTTGATGGTCATCCAAAAAAACATTTCAAGCGTTTTTTTCGTTCTATTTCCGTTTCGTTCCAAATACATACCAAAAAAAAAAAAAAATGTGAAAACTAGGGTAATCGTTCTTGAAACAGGTTCACCAAACACTTTTTTTTTTTTTTTTTTTATAAGACATTTTGGTATGGAAACTGAAAATTCTGTTTTTGACGCGAAACGTCATTTCTAGAACTAACTTGTTTCTCCATTCCTGTTTCTAGACACAAAAATAGGCATACATTTCTATTTCTATTTTGAAAAACAAATGAAACGAAACAAAAAAATCATACGGTTTTGAGGTGTTTTTTTATTTCTGAGTAAAACAAAAAACAAAAAAACACGTTTCTAGAAACAAAATCAAACGGCCCTAAGGACCATGAATAAAATGTTATCGCAACCAAACTTCCTCTTTTCAGCTTTGACGCAACCGCCTTGGTCATCCATACAACCAACGTTTGTGGGAGTTATCCAAAGATTTTTCTTTTTCTTTTTCAGAAAATTTATCTTTGAGTTCTACTAAAAGTTCTATTCCTTCTGAGCTTTTCATTGTGACATTTGGGGAGCATATTCAACACCAACACACATTGGAGCACGCTATTTCTTAACCATTGTTGATGATTTTAGCCGATGTACATGGACCTATTTAATGAAATTCAAAAGCAAGACCTATTGCCATACCAACCATTTTTATGCTATAGACCAAACCAATTCAATTTGACCATTAAAACCCTTAGATCCGATAATGGCACTGAATTTCTATCCTATCCACTGCAAAGGTATATTAAGTGAGAAAGTCATCCTACACCAAAGATCTTACGTTTCACACATCAACAAATGACGTACTTGAAAAAGCAAGAGCTTTTCAAGAGCTCTTCTCTTCCAAGCTGGACTACCCATCATTTTTTGGGAAGAATATGTTTTAACCACTACACACCTAATAAACCAATTATCATCCCCTATATAACAAGGACGCTCTCCCCATGAAGTCTTGTTTAATGCTAGCCCTTCTTACAAACATCTACCAGAGGAGATCGAGATATCACTGGAGCTAATTAGAAGTCTTTCATGCCAGTCCATAGGAGAGGGGGAAAATAGTATATGTACATCAGTTATCTCTTGATTTTCATTCTTAGCCATTAGCTGAAGTAAAACCTTTAATTTCTGGACGTACATATTTTGTAATGAGAAAAAATTGTAACAAAATGGCTCATCATGATTTGGAACTTTGACAACAATCTCACTGTGGAACTCCATGTGTGGGTTCCAGCAACCATTGGACATGGCTCTCCACTTTCTCTCTAAGGGAGCTGTAAGGCAACCGCTCTATCACCTCAGCTCCGAAGGAGAAGACAAGAGCCTTTCTTGCTGTCTGTAAATCAATACCGCGAGCAAGGAAGTAGAAGAGTTGGCCTTTTTCTAGGTCACTTATTGCAGCACCATGAGAGCACTTTACATCATCAGCAATGATTTGAAGGTTAGGTTTTACATTCACAGTTGCACGAGGCTCTAGAAGGAGACTCCTTGTAAGTTGTCCAGCATCTGTTTGTTGTGCATATCTGAAGAACAGGAAAATAAGCAAACTGCACAACTGCCAATTCACAAAGTGATAGAGATATAGGCCACAAACCAGTAACATAGGAATTACGAACAAGCATAGAAGCTTCAACCATTAGTGAGTATTAATGTATTACTGCCATCCATTCCTCATCAAATCGATGTATAGATGAAGCCTACGGTTTTAGAGACTCTCACAACCTTCATATATTCCAAAGATGATGCACTGGGATAATCCTAATCCTAACTGTCATTCATTTAAAAATGAAAATGTTCATCAACCATTGTCCATGATATAGATGTATGTTCAAAATCCAAAAACAGGACTGTTAGGACATCCAAAAAGTACTATTTTCGCAGCCTCTTAAAACTGAACTATTGAGCCCTGGTGGTTGATGATCTGATAATTCCGGGCTTGTCCAGACAAGCTGGAGCTGCTTGACAGTCCAGAATTCTGTCATACACAATGAAGCTGCCAAGTACATTGGTTATAAGGCTTGATTTATGGGACAAGGGCTTGTGTTGGTGCTGTGGTAAGATCTTCTCTATTTTGCTTTTAAAGTCAGGGGCTGGAGTCCATAAGTTTCAGTTAACTAGATATTTGAAACTTACAATCAATAGTAGTTCAAGCAGCCTGTTTGAGCTAGATGATCTAATTAAGTTGGGATAAGGTTATGGATGTTGTTGTTGATCTAATTCACTTGCCAACTGGCTATTGGAAAAAACAAGTCTGGAGGGTTGTTCAACTCTGGTGGTAGATGAACCCAAATGGACTGACAACCCAGTCCCAACTGTCAAGTAATGCCAAGTATTTTGCACCTTAGTTCCTCCGTAAGGTAGCCTGATGTAGATTCAAAGAATCAAGAAGAGGACAAAAATAAAATTTAGGAAAAAAAAAACACTGTTTACGTTTGGTCCCATATTGTTTCCTTTTAAGCTTAGTTTCATTTTCTTTGTTTATTCTTCATGTCAAGTAAGTTAACTAAAGGTTAGGAAAGTCTTAGATAGGAAGTAGTTTCCTTTTCCTATTTGTTTCCTTTTTCATGCTTTTCTTATTGCTCACGTATTTGATTTCAGTTCTAGGAAAGTTAGTTGTTTAGAAGTTTCCTTTTTGTTTTTCTTCTTGACCAAGGAAGAAAACTTTCCTTTTTCTTGCAGTTTCCTATTTGTGTAACCTTCCAATTTTTTGGGATCAAGGGCTTCTCCTATAAAAGCCAATTGAAAGTAAGGTTTAAACACAATTGATTAATGAATTTTATGAGCGCACGTTTGCAAGTTAATGTCTGAGAAAGACTAGTTTCAACAGGTGAGATAGCTGTGGGTGAGAGGCCCAAGGATGAGATAGCCTACCCCCACCCACATCTATCCCATCAACACTTGTCTCTACGTTCTTCTTCTATTTTCCCCCTACTGTTGTGAGTGCTGTGAGGACTAATTAAGAGCTGCAAAGGATTCATTAAAGCTGATCAGTTAAGAGTTATTTTTGCTGAGAACCAGCCTCAGATAGCTAAGAAGAGTTTTCTGGGTTGCTATTCGATCCCCCACATCTACCAAGCCTGTGATCAACTTCAGCCAGGCTTTTGGGGTTATTTTGGGACCCCAAAAGGAGCCCTCGACCAGAGTTTCAAGGCCATTCAAGGCCTGTGCTTGCTGCTGATCAAAATCTCCTATTTCAGAACTAGTTTTTCCCTAATTCAAGCAAGGGTCTTATCTATTCAATCAGTCAGCAGGAGTAACTGATCTTTTGGGGTTTTATTGAACCTATTAAGACACTTATTCGATGCTAATATCAGCATCATCTGATACCAGGGCTTTGAGTTCTAAGTTGATTCTTGTTTGACCTATATTCTGATTTATTTCTCAGTTACATTTCTGTCAAGTCTGATTCTACTTCTTAGCTATTGTTGGAGCCTATTATGATTCTCTATTGTAGTTGGTTATATTGGTAAACAGCTTGACATTATAGCCAATCCTACATGGTGGGGATTGACACTTGACACTTGAAAAGAACATATACTTCATGAAGGCATCCTATTAGAAAGAAATTAACTTTTATGGAAGCAGTGAATACATATTGTAGAAGTCTATCGAGAGAAAGGAGGAGTTCGCAAGTCATAGACTCCTCCCTTCGGTTTTCCTAGTCATATTAGGACTATGGGTTTGGGTTCTCTTAGTCCTATTAAGACTCTGGGTTTTCCTAGACCTATTAGGACTGTCCTGGTCCTATTAGGACTGAATACAGTTAGAAGTTAGCAAGTAGCATTAGTTATTTATTTATTTATTTTGTTCTTTCCTATTCCTATTAGGACTTGTAATTGATATTCTATTTAATGAATGAAGAAGGGCAGCCCCAATATAATCGATTGGACTCCCTTGCTCCACAATTGCATGACTCTCCCTCTCTCTCTCTCTTTTCTTCTCTTCTCTTGACATGGTATCAAAGCTTAACAAGTTGCTGGTTTGAGAGTCGTTCAAATGTATCATGCTACTGGTGAAGCTCTAATTCTTAGAAACATAAGAACTAGGGTTTCAATGAAGGCTTGATCCAATCATTCATGATTTTGTTCATGTCTTCTACTTCTGATTTTGTCCTAAATCGGTTATTGCTGGAGAATCGATTTGCTACTGTCAGGGGGAGATTGGAAATTATTTGTCTTATGTGGTGCTCTTGGTTATGGGATTCTTTGTGATGGTGGTTGTTGGAAATTACTTGTCCTTGTGTACTACTACCCCGTGAAGGGGAGATTCAGATTATTATCTGTTCAATTTGATTTATTGTCTGCTCAAGATTATTTCGTTTGAAGATGTATCTGCTAGTGTCAGTCCTCAACAACTATTTTATCTTTTGAAGATGGTATATCCAACGACATGATGTCGTTTGGTATATTCAACAACCTGATGTTGTTTGGTCCCTAACGACCTGATGTTGCCTATTTATTTGTGGAATTTTCTTTGACACGTCTATTTGGGAGATCTTTGTTTGAGGCTTGTGAGTGCTTTTGTTGTAGCTATTGGGAGCTACAGTTTCTATTGGAGTGCCTTCTCTAGGAAAGACTTTCATTGTTGTTGGAGTGTCTTCTTTGGGAAGGACTTTTGTTGCTGTTGGAGTGCCTTCTTTGCGAATGGCTTTTGTTGGTATTGGAGTACCTTTTTTTGGATGGACTTTCGTCGTTTTTGGTGTTGCTGATGGCTTTATGAGGGTTGATTTGAGTTATATATGTGCTCGTTGAAGTTCTTGTTGGTCCAAGCTGAAGCTTTCTATTGCTATGTGTATACTCCAGCTTGAGAGGGAGTGTTAGAGGTATATTGAGAGAAAGGAGGAGTCTAGCGCAAGTCGCAGACTCCTTCCTTGGGTTTTCCTAGTCCTATTAGGACTATGGGTTTGGGTTTTCTTAGTTTGGCAGAGAGCCAGTAGGGTAGGGAAGAATCCTTGAGATGAACTCAGAGTTGCAGGGGAGGGAGAGAGGATTCGAACAAGAGTAGGGGAAGGGGAGACACAGCCAAAGGCTGCCAGGCCACGTAAGCACCACTCAATACCAACTCAATTCATTCTTCTAGTCTCTATCTTTCTCAATCGGTTACAAGCATATGAATAGGAAAATAAAAGACTCTTAACATGGAAACAAATCCTAAAAGGAAACTAGGAAACCAACTTTATTATAACCTACATATCCTATTTTCTAAGAAAAAAGTGAAGTGAATCAAATAAAAATAAAATATATTCTATTCCTAAATCCTACTAGACCAAGGACTTTAATATGGATCTGGTTTATCTCTACCTGGATACCCAGATGGGTATGAATCGCTCCACGGGTGCATGTCTGCATCAATTCCCTCGGTGTTGAGAAAAACTCGTCCATGAGTTTTGTGGAAAGGGAGAATCAAAACCAATCGATCAGCATCCATCCTTGCATGTATGAATTCACCATCAAAACCACGATCGAATGCTATGGAATCCATGATGGGAAGTTCATTGCCTCATTGGTGAAGTAGTGATTTGAAAAAATAAAATTGATTGGTTCACTGAAGAGATCAACCGATTTAAATTTTTCCACAAGTTGATTTTCAACTTCCAACGGCGCCATTTTTTCTTCCATGATTGGTGGTTCGTCTTCTGGCTCATCCACTTGTTGCTCAATGGTTGAGATCACATAGTTGAAGGTAAAGGATATACAATCAAATGTGACAAGTGCTTGGGCTTTGATGTCCTTGCAGTGTCGTTGAATCTCATTGAGCTTCTCTTGTATCAATTGCATTTTTGTTGACGAATATCCAATAAAAGATCTAGATTCATTGGCCATTTTTTTTTGTTTTAATCACTATGGTTAGATACTCAAAGTAAGGAGTGAGTAGTAGAATGGTAAATAAATAGCTCTTTAGTGAGTGGCACAATTGTAATATTAAAAATTTAAATAGAAACACAAGGCATAAAGGGGAGTGAGTTAAAAAAAAAAAGGACAAAAGGTAATGTTGGGAAATCGGATCAATTGTTTTCATTGTTGGCAATCGTATGGTGATGGAGTCATATTGAAGGGAACGCAATCAATTCCTTGGTCTAATTCAATTTAATTAGATTGGTTCAATTTCATTGGTCTAATTCAATTTAATTAGATTGGTTCAATTTCAAAGTGAAATCAAATATGAGATGGACAGCAACCTAGTTGAAGATGACGATGAGATCAGCAAGGACTCTTCATTCATACGTGTGCATCAACTAAAGTTTACTCTATTAAGGAGTCTAAGGGGGTGTTTGGTTCGGTAAATCTTTGGGATGACATTCTTTAGAATGATAATTCTTAATTTTTGGAGTTGTTTGGTTTCACTAGGATGACCCTCATAAGTGAGCACCCTACATCCCATGAATGATCATGTTACAAAGGATGTGTTCCAAATCTGAGTTTACCTCAACACTTAAACTCAGATTTGAGCAACCTTTTTACCACCTAGTATAAAAGGAGAAAGCGGAAAGAAGTTCTCTACGGAAGCCAATATCTCAACCCGCGAGAAACATGTACTAGCCTCAAGGCAACCAAACGATTTTTCAGAAAGAAACATAATTCAGAAGAATGTCTATTAAAAGATTGACATTCATATCCGATACATACACCATTTGATTTACCGAACCAAACACCCCCTAATGCATCTAATGGTGGGACCAGCTCAACATGTTTTTAAGTTAAAATAGAAATCCTATTCTGACATGGGTTTCTCCTGCGAGTGAACAACTACAGCCCAAGAAGAATTAAACGGTCACTATGATTCCCTTAAGATATGGACAGCAACTACCGTCCAAAAGAAAGAAAAAATTAAAAAGGTGGGACCCTCCTATACAATAGAATAACTATTTTTCTCAAAGACAGATGGACAGCTTAGTTGGGAAGTTCGGAGATTTCTGCGCATGAAGTAGATGGACAACAGGTATATGGACAGCAGGGCATTGTATTCAAGTGTTTTCCAGGCTTGAGTCCGAGATTGAATAGAAGTGCAACCGTTTTTGAAATTGGATTATGATATAACTCGTTTCCTTTTGCGTGCGACTTTATGGAATCAAGAGAAGAGCCCGATAAGAAGAGACCGAGAATGAGAGTGAGTTTTGCAGCTTTTCTTTAAAAGTTTTATGCTACAGATTTTTTAATCTACTATTGAAGGCAGCAAAGAAATAAAAAAATTAAAAAAAAAAAAAGAAAAAAAAAAAAGAAAAAGAAAAAGAGAAGTGAGAAATAGTGAGAGCTGTCTATAGATGAAGAGAAGCATGGCAGATTGAGCTGGAGTGAGATATAGCACACTTTGAAGGAAAAAAAAAGGGAGTATTGTTGCTGCTATGTTGATGGTTTAAGCGTGTTCTTCTTCTATACATCAATTAAGAAATCATCAACTGGATTACACAGGCTGAGGTAATCCGTATCTGAAATTTTATATTCTAGAGTCTGTTGATTGTTGAGAAACTCTAGATCAATGATGTATTGGGTTGGGATTTTATTGATTTAAAATTGTGAACCTAGCAAGTTGGGGCTTGTCTAGGGTGTGGAGTTGTTGCCCTTGTCTGAGTTGCATCTCAGATTGCAGCAGGGATAGGTTCCTGGACCGTTGTAGCGGTTGAAAAAGTTGAGTATTGGGAAAATGCAAAACCCTATATGAGTATTCCTCCGTGGAGTAAGCACTCTGGCTGAACCACGTATATCTGGTGTTATTGTCTCGCATTTATTTTTTTACATATATTTGAAGTGCGTGTTGTGCAGAGTGGTGGGACATTGTCTGGTAGACCTAGCCACATTGTGGTGTGAGGTGGACGTGTCGTTGTTTGCATGATTGGTAATTACGGGATTGCCCCGGCCAATCTAGAACTGTGCAGTGGAAGCTTTTGTTGAGTTGCAAATAAGGAAATTTTTGGAACCACTGATTCACCCCCCTCTCAGTGTCAACCTGGGAACATCAGGTAATAATAAATAAAAAGGGAGGGCAAATAGGAAAAATAAGAACTAAACAAATGATGTAATCGACCAAAAGGGTTTGAGGTTCACAACTTCAATTACCGACAAAGGAGGAGTATCTCTCCTTCTTGGAGATGGAAACCACCAGAACAAAGGTGGAGTTTTCTTATATGTCAAACTCAGGACCAGCGAACCACGAAGTCCGGGCTGCTGCGATTGGAGATGGAGGAGGAGCTTCTACCAGCAGGTCTGAAACCATGTTTGTGTTCTGGTCTCTGTTCTTAACTTCTCTCTTCTTCTTCTTCTTTTTTCCTTCTAGTTCTGTCTTTCAGTCTCTCGTCTCTTCTTCTTTATTTATTTTTTGGCTGCTGTCAAAACCTAGAAGAAGGGGAAGAGTTCGATTGAAAGTTACAGGGGTGGGATTGGATTTCGGTAGGAAACCATAGTTTTTAAGGCGCTGGTAAGGCGACGCCTTAGCAGCGCCTTGGCACTGATGCGGTCTAGAGATGGTAAGGCAGTGCTCCGCCTTACGTGAAGTGGCGCCTTATGGTTTTTTTTTTTTTAAAACACATTTTAAAATTACTTGATGAAGATTCCAAATATAGATTTTTTATTGGTAGGTGTATGATTTTGTTAACACTTGAAATGTATGGGATCAGTTTTACTCCACCAAAAATAAACAAAACAAACAATACAAAACCACAATTCACAAACAGGGTTTGGATTTTGTCAAGGGTTTTAAGAAAGGGCTTTGAGAAGGAATCAAGGAACAAGGAAGAACCACTAATCTAGGCGACCATTTTGCTCCGGCAGCAGTGAGTTTGCTCCGGTAGCAGTGAGCTTCATTCTTCTTTGACAGGAGTAGAAATATAGTGGATGACCTTAGGGCTTAGGCACTCATTTTGGCATCATAGAGGTAAGTATAATAAATACCTGTATTTTTTATGTCTTCTTTTCTTTATATTTATAATTTTGTTTAATAATTATGTATTTATATTATATGTTAATATGGTATGATGATTGATGATTGATGATTGATGAAGATGAACTTAGTTTATTCACTTTATTGATTTGTTTTCTTGATGAATATCTTACATTGGTATGGATATGAACTTTTAATATTTATTTAACATATAAGTAATAGGATTCAACTAGGATTTGAGCCAAATAGATTGGTTTTATAAAAAAATTACACAGGAACGCTTTAGTCAATAAGGCGACGCTTTATGCCCGCCTTATCTCTAAGGCGCTCCGAAGGACCCTCAAACGCCTCCGTCGCCTTACCGCCTTAAAAACTATGCTTGGATCACTTATTCTGTTTCTGAAAATAAAAGTCACTCCCTTTTCATTGATACATTCTGATATTTGGGGTCCATCCCGTTGTGTCTGTCAATGGTTATCGGTGGTTTATCTCTTTTATTGATCGTCATTCTCGGACCACTTGGGTTTATATGATGCGAAACAAGGGCGAGACCTTCCATTACTTTCAATAGTTTCACCGCATAGTTCATATTCAATTTGGTGCTACCATTAAGATCCTTCGAAGCGACAATGGTCGTGAATACTTCAAAGGGTCCTTTCAGGCTTACCTTTCCGATCATGGGATGATCCATCAGAATAGTGTGGATACTCCGGCTTAAAATGGGGTTGCTAAGCGGAAGACTCGCCAGTCGCCACCTTTATGACGGAGCATGCTCTCTTATGTATGAGATGCATGTTCCTCCTCAATACTGGAGTGACGTGATAGTCACTACTGCCTTTCTTATCAACCGAATGCCTTCTCAGGTCCATTCCTTTCGCTGCTTTTCCTGTTCCTCCTAAGGTATTCAGTAGTGTTTTTTATGCTCCCAATCATTATCCTTATGGAAAGTTTGATCCTCGTAGTCACTGGTGTATTTTTCTAGGGTATACTCCTACACAGAAAGGCTATCGATGTTTCATCCTCCCACTCGGAGTTGGTTTGTGACTACATTGCAACACCTCTTCAAGAGATGTCTCTTCCATTATGGAAGATGAGCTACCGCCGCCTCTTGAACTTGCTATCCTTGCCAGTGTCCCGTTTCAAGGGGAGAGTGACACTCCCACTTCTTCTCGCCAAAGATACGTGTTCATAGTCGCAGACAGGAGACTCAGACCACTACACATCCAGCATCTACCCTACCATGCCAATTGTCTCCTCTCGAGCCTGATCTTGTCCCCTCGAACCTAGATAATTCTCCTTCTCCTTCTGCTGATCTGTCTCTTGAGTTTCCTATTGCTATTCATAAAGGCACTAGGTTTTTTACTTTACATCCTATTGCTAAAACTGCTTCTTATGACTCACTTTCTCCTTCCTACTATAGTTTTGTGGCTTCTCTTTCCTCTGTGTCCATTCCTCATACCTGACAAGAAGCAAGTGCAGAATCACACTGACAGGAAGCTATGATTGAAGAGATGTAGGCTCTAAAGAAGAATGACACATGGGATTTGGTGTGTCTTCCCTCACAAAAGAAGACAATTGGGTGTAAGTGGGTCTTCACAGTAACAAAAAAGGCTGATGGTACAGTGGATCGGTATAAAGCCAGACTTGTTGCCAAAGGCTTCACTCAAACTTATGGGATTGACTACCAGGAGACTTTTGCTCCAGTTGCTAAGATGAACACATTTCGTGTTATCATAGCTTGTGTCGCCAACTTAGATTGGGATCTCTAACAGCTAAATGTGAAGAATGTCTTTCTACATAAGGAACTTGAGGAGGAAGGGTATATGGACATTCCTCCTTGGTTCACTTGCTTCAAAACCCAAGGGAAGGTATGCAAGTCGAAACGTGCATTATATGGGCTGAACCAATCCACTCGTGCTTGGTTCGGGCATTTCTATAAGGCTATGGTTGCTACAGGCTACTCTCAAAGCAATGCCAATTACTCTCTGTTCATTAAGAGATCTGGTGGGAAGATTGCTATCCTAATAGTCTATGTAGAAGATGTTGTTACTGGTGATGATCTGGAAGAAATCTCTCGCCTCGAGATATTTGAGTAAGGAATTCAAGATCAAAGATCTAGGATAGCTTCGTTACTTCCTTGGCATTGATCTCAACGGAAGTATGTGCTTGATCTTCTTTCTAAGACAGGTATGTTGGGTGTAAGCTGGCAGACACTCCTATTGAAGCTAACAGTCACCTGAATAGCAAAGAAGGTGATCCTTTGGATAAGGGGAGATATCAAAGATTATGGGGCGCCTGATCTATCTTTCTCATAAATGCCCTGATATAGCATTTGTTATCAGCTTGGTTAGTCAATACATGCATGATCCCTACTCAACTCATATGAAAGTTGTGTTGCGTATTCTCAAGTACTTGAAAAGTGGTATCATTTTTTCTCCTCATGATCACCTTCGGGTGGAGGCCTTCATGGATGCTGATTGGGTAGGTTCCCCTGATGACCGCAGGTCTACTACTAGTTATTGCACCTTTGTTGGTGGTAACCTTGTTACATGGAGCAAGAAGCAAGTTGTGGTTGCCCGCTCAAGTGTCGAAGCAGAGTTTTGTGCTATAGCACATGGCATTTGTGAGCTCCAATGGCTTCATGGTCTTTTCACAGATTTGGATGTCCTTGCCACTCTTCCTATAAAGCTCTTTTGCTATAGCAAATCTTCCATTAGCATTACTCACAACCATGTCCAGCTTGATCGAACTAAGCATGTGGAGATCAATCGACACTTCATCCAAGAGAAGCTAGATATGGGTCTTATCATTGAGCTTTTTGTTCCCAATAGCGAACAACTGGTTGATGTATTTACTAAAGGTCTTAGTAGTAAGATGTTTCATCTTATTATACGCAAGTTGCACATATGTGATATCTATGCACCATCTTGAGGGGGAGTGTTGTAATAATGGGTTTTAGGGAAAGTGTTAGTTGCCAAATAGACCCTAAGTGGTTTAATGGTCTTTGTAACCCTTAGACCTCACCATTATTATAAATAAAGAGGGCTGATGTAAAAATATTTGACACAAGTCATTACCCCATCCAACAAAATCAATAATAAATCCTCAGACCTTCAATATATTTCTTGTAACCTACTTACTTTGTAGTTTTCCTTTTGAACATTGTAACATTTAAATTTCAATCCCCCCCACCACCCCAAAAAAGGGACAATTTCCTAGATCTACTATATTAAATACAATAACTACAAAATAAGTAGGGAAAAAGAAAAGTATGTGTAAAACAAAGTCAACCCTACTTGTTTTGTAATTTATTTTCTTATCAAGCAGATTTATGTAATTCCACCCCCACCCCCCCCCCTGCAAAAAAAAAGGCTTCCCATCTATTGGATGGGTTCTCTGCAATTTCCAATACAAAAATCAGCTCGTATCATTATCCTTTCAGCTAGAAGAATAGAAGCAGATAATGAAATAAATGGAAATAGCCGGTATCTTAACTTGGACAAACTAGATTAATGAGTTACGAGCAAACAAACAAAGCAAGATTGAAGAGCTGATGTTATATCCTTTTAAGAGCAGAAGTTGATGTGATGTTGAAGTACATGCCAGTAATATGTTGTGATTCTCCATTTCTAGATCCACCCTGCAACAGATTCATGTAGCCATTGAGGGCCCGGTATACTTCACGAACAACTAATTCCGCTCTCTGGCAAAATCCACACCAACTATTGCTAAAAAGCACCAGAACATCCTTCATCCACGCATGCCCAAGTCCAACATTTTGTGAATTCAACTGATTATAGCCTTGAACCAACTCAGAAAATGTATGGGCATTGACTCGAGGGATTGGGTCCACTTCATGGAAGTCCAAATTTACAAATGGAGGATAGATTGGCTCCCTAGGACTTTTGATTATGGTTTCCGAACGCTGATATGGGTTCAGACTTCCATTAGAAAATCCATCAAGAAACTTAGCCAAGGAAGAATAGGAGAAAACTTCTTCTGGGAAGACATAGTGCCTTTGTGAAATGGGATCAAGAATTAACATTGACGGAATTTTGGATCCTCCATAAAGGGTTCTCAGCAATTGGTAGCCACCATCAGAAACGAAAAAACAACCCCTGAATTGTTGGTGTTCAACCTTTTGCCCGACAGGTTGGCCAATCTGCACAGAACTTTCCTCCTCTGAGCTCATAACCACGGGAATACAATTTTCACCAGTCATGGGAGCTTTATCTGGTTCTACAGAAATAGATTGAGCATCCTCCTCTGCATAACCTCCCATTTCTTTTTTATATGGGGAAGGTCTACCAAAGGTAACACCAGCTAGTTCCACATGCTGAACAGCAGTTCCACTTGCAGTATTCGGTAAATTATATTTTTCCGGAATGATACTACTTTCAAGAGTATCTTCCGTTGGAAATTCTGATGGACCTTCTACAGATTGAGCAGTTTCCTTCTGTGATGGTGATAGATCCGCTAGTTTGACCTCAAAATCATCAGATAGAAGCTGGAAGCCTAGCTCCTTTGCAACCAAACTTAATTTTGCTTCTTTCTTCTGCTGAAGCAGGTGCCCTAAGATGTCATTGACAGACTGGAACTGCTTTTCTGCCGCTATATTATCTACAGCAACTTTTCCATCCTCGTTGATTATCACAACAGCCATCTTGTCCTTGAGCTTGACCATTCGAGCTGCTGAAGAGAATTCTCCTCTTTGGTTTCCAGCTTGATTTGATGTACTTCTCAGTCCTTTAGAATGTAGGAATGAGTATCCCCCGAATTTAACAGTGTGTTGTCCATCCCTCTGATGGAAAAGCTTGTTCTGTAAAGCTATCTCCCAAAAAATGTTAAGAGCACCGATACTCTTTTTTCTGATATCCAATGATTCAGATGATCGATCCACAAAAAGAATTACTGATGGCATGTTTATGGGTAAAGCAGGCTCAAGATCATGGCCTTCACCTTCAAGCTACATAAAAAGAAAGAAAAAATCTTTGGATCAATAAGCAGAACCATACTCCATATAGTATCATGAAAGCATGCTAAAACAAAAACTAAATAAATAACAGATACGGCAGCAGCTATACAGCTTCATATGCTATTAAATGAGAGCATAGTATGTATAAAAATCAAAAGAGACATGTACATAGACATTACATTTCAGCACCTATGAATAAACAATGTGATTCCTAGGAAATACCCACATCTCTGGATTCGTCATTTTAGAGATACATGCATGTAGTCCTATAGGCTCTAAACAGCAGCCTTGTGTCCAATTGACAGGGTAATTTGTCTTTGATATTTTTGGATTTTTTTATTTAGTTTATAGTTTTTCTATTTTATGGCAAAATGTTTCCTGGTTGGCTGACCAACCAAACCCTTGGAGGGGGTGATAACACTTAAAAGGGTATGTGAACAATAGAATTTTTACAAAATATAACATTTGAGGTTTTTTCAATTAGACCTTTTTCCAGTAATTCTTTTATTCGAATATCAAATTCCGCTATATCTTGCTTTGTGTAAAACAAAGGTTCAACCCTAATTATTTTATTGGGATTGGACATCTTTAAACTATAGTACCTAGGGTTTCTAGACCATAGTTTCAAAGGATCTTCACTCTTCACTAAAGTTTTCTTCTAAGTTTTTGTAAAGCCAATGTGTCGCACTAAGAGAGGATACTTTTGAAACTCTCTTAGTTGGCTCAAACCCTTTATGATATTTGTACGTATGCTGTTCTAGCAACAGTATTTCTGCTAAATTTTGATCTAAAGTTAGTGCAATAGACTTCTGATAAATATGCATAGGTACAAAATTATGAATAAAATTATTTCCAAGGAGAAAGTCGCCATGCATACATAGATGGAAAACATAATTTTTTTGGAATAATGAATTTTTTTTGCATTCATCCAAATATCTATTTTCATAGCCTTGCACTGAACCATTGGATCATTACCATCAATTCCTTTTTCTGAGATTGGGTGTTTCATTAAGACCCACTTTTCGTTCCACCTACCCGCACTAGTTGTAGCACCTATATCTATAGCATACACCGATCATAGGCTTATAACTTGAATAATTAAATTCTCCTATGATATATGTATAACGTTTTTTACTGTAACTTGGTGAAAACAGTATCTCTGCCTTTCCTATTTAAAGAGAGTTGTTTTTATCTTTAAACTTCTGTTTTCTTGTGATGAATTATCATCCTACACTAAAATTTCCTCTTGATGACTATCCTGTCTAGACTCATCATCTTTAATTAAATTCCTTTTTTACGATTATCCTGTCCGTAATTATCATAATTGATGTCTTCTTGACTGGAAGCATCATTGCTGCATATTTGACCTTTATCAATTTCTTCCTCTGATTGTCTATCAGATAAGTTCTTTTTCAGATTTTCATCTTCATATGATTTTATCAGTAAAGTCGTTATCCTGTAGCTCATCATCCTCTATCAAACGTCTGAAATCAAAGCTAGTTATTCTTCTACATTATATCCAAAATTGGTAAGGACTTTTTCACTCTGGATATAAGTGTCATGGATCTGTTTGAGCAAAACAATTCTTTCTTCATCTGTTAAATTAACATCCTTATATGATATTTTCCAGTAATCTAATAATTCAACTAGAGTTCTGTTTTGAGTCTATATACTTTATTCAGTCTATGACAGTGATTAGGAGTCTTTTTATGGGTCAAATTAGGAAACTTAAAAGATTATATATTTGCAAATCCCCATCAGATAGACATGATTTGATAACAGAAATTGTCAGTTATTTTCACACATTTTAGCTGTTGAGTCTGCAAACATGGATGAAGCCTATGATTCTAAACTACTGCTTTCTTCTTCTTCCCTTCTTCTAGTTCTGAATTCTACAAATGTCCTGTTCCTACCATGGGAATATCTTTCTCAGTTTCTCTCATGTCATATCTCTTGTTTTGGATATTAAACCGGAGGCGGTATCATTTATGAAGAAAGATACTGTTGAAGTTAGTAGATTAAACAGTCATTCTTCCTGTGACTGACCACCTAAACCAACCAAAATCGGGTTTTTCTAGACTAGACCTTAGGGATTTTATTCAATCCTTTCGTCTTTTCATTTTCTCCTACATATTCTTCTTCTAATATGCAATACCCCTGTTGTAGATCATACAGCTTTCTTTTTCTCTCCCTATCTCTCTGGTTAGTGCACTGTTTTAGCTTTAAACTGGGACATAAGTTCCTGCTCTCTGAAACTCTGTTACTGTTTCTGAAGAATTTGTCAATTCTTATGGTTCTAGTTCTGCAACTTACACTCCTAATAGCACCGAACTTCCCCATACCTACCTATTCTGTTGTCAGAATTTTTTCAGATTCTGGTAGAATAGGCCATTTAACTAGAATTGGGCTGTTCTGAAATTTCTGTTCTAAGTTTCCTCTATAATTTGTGATGCGGTTCCGGGTTCCAAAATCAGAATTGGATCGCTTAGGGGGCGTTTGGTTCAGTAAATCTTTGGGATGACATTCTTTAGAATGATAATTCTTAATTTTTGGAGTTGTTTGGTTCCACTAGGATGACTCTCATAAGTGAGCATTCTAGTTCCCATGAATGACCATATTACAAAGGATGTGTTCGAAATCTGAGTTTACCTAAACACTTAAACTCAGATTTGAGAAACCTTTTTACCACAGTATAAAAGGAAAAAGCGGAAAAAGCGGAAAAACGTTCTCTACGGAAGCCAATATCTCAACCAGCGAGAAACATGTACTAGCCTTAAGGCAACCAAATAATTTTTCAGAAAGAAACATAACTCAGAAGAATGTCTATCAAAAGATTGACATTCATATCCAATACATACACCATTTGATTTACCGAACCAAACACCCCCTTATGGGGCCACAAGAATAGTTGAACTCAGTCAAGCCTCTAATGGTAAGGCAAAGCAACCAGCGGTGGCAATATGGTAATAAACTAGGGTTCCTAAGGTTAAATAGATAAGTAAAGAAAAGAGGATATAACAGGTATTGTGATTTATAGTTCAGGGGTAAACTAGGAAGGGAACTTAAATAGGGCTTAAAGCGAATTATAGAGGAAGAGAAGGATAAAATTGGAAAGAAGAATAACAAAGGGATTGAGTCACTCACGATAGCGAGGTTGTCTTCAACCTCCGGACAGAAATCAGAGGCAGAGCAGGTCGCAAAACCAGACCTGGTTCGAGGGGAAAATCTCAGCAAACAGGGCTTCCTTCGATCTGAAATCTAGGGTAAGGCTTCATAATCTTCAGGCCTCTTGAGGTCAACTGAACACAGCTCCAAAGTCCCATGTGTTATTCGACCAAGGTGATGCTGAAATAAATCCGGCGGCAGTTAGGGTTTCAGACCTGCTGCAGGTCTTGTTCCTCACCACAGGGAAGGTTTCAGACTAAGGGCTCAAGGGTTTGAGTCGTCTAGGGCCAAGCTTCCTTCAGTCCAAATCTCAGGGTCAATCAATTGGGAATAAGGTTTAGCAAAGCTTTCTTTTGGATCTGGTGGTATCGCCAGAAACAGGGGATGGGAAACAAACCAGAAAAGAAGAAAAAGAAGAAAGAGGGAAAGAGGGAAAGAGGGAAAGAGGGAAAGAGGGAAAGGGAAAGAAGACTAAAGGAATAGAGAAGAGCAGAAATAGAAGATGAGAGAGCTACGGAAGCCATCCATGGTTCCAAACCAAGATAGTCAGGCAATTTTCCATTCCAAAATCAAATCCATCCTTCTCTACGGTTGTTGTTGT